>NC_039362.1:93035622-93126420 GCF_003573695.1 Papaver somniferum | reverse complement strand
GTGGCTGACATGGTTTTCCATTGGCACGGTGGTGCGGCTGGCATGGTTGGCATGCCTTGGCGCGGAGACCTTGCTGGCATGGTTTTCCATTGGCACGGTGGTGCAGCTGGCACGATTGGCATGCCTTGGCGCGGAGACGTGGCTGGCATGGTTTTCCATTGGCACGGTGGTGTGGCTGGCACGGTTGGCATGCCTTGGCGCGGAGACGTGGCTGGCATGGTTTGCCATTGGCACGGTGGTGCAGATGGCATGGTTGGCATGCCTTGGCACGGAGACGTGGCTGGCATGGTTTTCCATTGGCACAATGGCGTGAGAATTAGGGTTTGGTATGTACGAAGATGATGTCGATCAATACTAAGGGTTCTGTCATGGAACATGACACATGTATAAAAAAAGGTACCCTGGTAATTCTTACGTAGGCATGCTGATTGATTCAATAAATGCGCTAGTGGTCATAGTGACGTCATGTCAGATGTATGGTTTTACGATTTTAACCCTAAGCTAAAAACCACCATCAATGTGAAAAGATGGGATCCACAGGCGTCGGTCGGCTTGGAATGGGAGCCACATGCGTTGGTCGGCTTGGAATGGGAGCCGCAGGCGTTGGTTGGCTTGGAATCGGATCCTCAGGCGTCGGTCGGCTTGGAATGGGAGCCGCAGGCGTTGGTCGGCTTGCAAAGGGAGTCGCACGCGTTGGTCGGCTTGGAATGGGAGCCGCAGGCGTCGGCCGGCTTGGAATGGGAGCCGCAGGCGTCGGTCGGCTTGGAATGGGAGTCGCACGCGTTGGTCGGCTTGGAATGGAAGGAAACTGGCTTTGGTCCGCGGAATGGTGGAAACTGTCTTCAGTCCGCAGAATGGTGTAAACTGGTTTCGGAACTTAAGCTACCAAACGATGGTGATGACGCTGGAACTTCGGTTATCAAATGGTAGTGATGGCGCCTGGAAACTTTGTCTAAATTAGGGTTTGGCATGCCGAAACCCTAATTAGCTCCCCTTACTAAAATCATTGTAGAATTCTCGTACGAACTCGGATTTTGACGGTCCGCCCCTCCATCTGACCGGAAAAGAATTTCCTATCTCCCAACGAGGGAATATTTAGGTTTTGAGCTCGTTTAGGAGGTGAAAACAGCCCGACAGTGAAACTCTGGAAGAGTTCAGGAGGGATGTTGTGGGCCCGGGTAACATAGTCGCGCCGAGTCATCTATTCCCGTTCATGGAGCAAGAAGGAAACTTTATTCTGTGTAAACTCTAGAAACTCCGTCCGCATGAAAAGAGGTATTGACCTTCTTCTTCTTTTTTGTCGCTCGTCCGGATCCGTGCTTTCATCTGCAGTGTCTCTCCAGTGGATTCCAAAATTCACTCCATTGCATTCTTGGGACGGATGGATGTGGTTGAGTTGTCGGTCCATCCTTGATTTTAGGTTGTTTAGTGCCTGGACCTTCTGATCGCGATGACAGTATGTTGTGGATGCTTGTATGGTCGAAATCTTCCAGAGCCACTGGATGAAATAGATGAGTTGGGAGACGTTTCGTTACGGACGTGCTGCTATCAAGTCTTCAAGGACTTTGTTCTAAGAGACATCCTTCGAAACATCTTCTGAATCTTGGACTATTGTATGGAATGATATGCGGTGATCAATCCCCAGTTATATTTCTGTTAGATTCGATGGCACGACCGAACATGTGAATGTATCTCTGTGGCATGCTTTTGGAGTCTTCGATGCACATGTACGGCTTTGTGTTGAGAAATTTATGCGGCTTGTAAAACTTCGGCAGTGACGATGTTGAAATCAGAAATAACCAGGTTGAGGGGAGTGAAAGCGTCCCATGCTGGTAGTCCCCATGTGTATCCTATTTTCATCGCATCGCCTTGAGTCCATGTCCACAGGATTTGATTCAAGCTTATTATACTCTTCTGTATGTGACGCTGGGATGCACATGGACGAAATATTCTGGATAGCGAAGAGGTAGGAATGAGAGAGTTATGTTGTTTATCGTGGCTCCCTCTGTTTCTTCAAGAAAAGTGTTTCAGTCGCGTCTCTGGAGTTATCTCATGAGTCTTTGATGGTCGTCGGGATGGACTGCGATGAGTAGTCCCCGGTCGCATTTTTCTTTAGTTTCTGAAGTTGTTTTGCTCTGAGTAGGCTTGGGATCCGCCGTGGCCTGGTAAACTTTTGAAGGCGTCTCTAGACAAAGAGGTGATGATATCCTTGCGCTACACCCTTGAAGAGTTTATGACCTTGTTGTGGCTATGGTCTTTTGGTTGACTGTGTCTTCTGAGCTTTGACAGTGAAAGGATTCCGTGTAAAACCTCAGTCCCCAAGTATGGTTTACATGTTTCCTCATCATAAACAATTCCTCGAATATCACCGTAGTAACGTCGGCTACCTCATAAATAGCGACGGGTAAGCATTATTATGCAAAGTGGGTACGTACGGGTAGGTGACTGATTCTACGAAGAACCGGGCGTTAGGGTTTTCCTTTTTTTTTTTTTGTAAGTCAAGCATGTGCCTGGTTTATGGTTTGATTTTCTGGATTTTTGGGTTGATAGACAAGTGTTACCTATGAGGGTTTTAGATTATTATTCGGGATGAACTGTTTTAGGATGATGTCATTTTTGGTTATGATTGTAACTGACACAAACATCCCAGGGAAGATATGGAACCGTGAACGTTGCGTGTCGGTAGATGACATGGGATGAAACATAACATGGCTATCGGTTTTATCATTCCCGTGAAAACTTGAAATAGTAAACCATGTATTTTGTCTAGGAAATACTTACTCGGTTTTTTGGATCTGCTAACGAAAAATGAGTCAGGTGCAAGTCCGAGTTTTGTGGGAAGCACCGCGATTGTGGAAAGTCCCTAGTCTTCCCCGAGTCACTTGATAATCGAGTCGTCGGTCCCTGAGCGGATCGTTTGCTTTTAACCTATGGGAAATCCGCAGTCCCCCCTTGCGGTGTCATGACTGGTAATCGGGTCGTCTGGTAACTGAGTCGTTGATCCCTGAGCGGATCGTATCGGGCCGTCTGGTAGCTGAGTCGTCGATCCCTGAGCGGATCGTTTGCCTCCACCGTCCTGACGTCTGGGTCGAAGTATGAGATCGAGGATTGAAAATTGACATTGTAACCGAAAGATCAATCACCCACTGTGGTCGCCAATTTTTTGAGGGTGAAAACGGTTTCTGCTGATTTTGGTAATTTCGGGTGTGTGGGTGAGAAACGAGTCTAAACCCTACATAATGTACTGTAAGGGAATACTTTAGATTCGAGAGATCAATCTGTACAAATCCGGCCTAAACCAAGAAATGGTCGTTCCAGACTTGCTTCAGTCACAAAGTGAAGGAGAAGGGTTGGTTTTGGGGAGGGAAGCGAAGAGAGTGTTGAGACCATAATAGTTGATTCTGGAAGAGTAGTTGTTTCACGACTTGTATCAGAAAGTGGGAAGCTAACAGATGGAAAGCTAGCAAATGTTTTCTGAGTGTTGTATGCTCCTGACCTGAACTTGTTGTTCGGTAGAAATAGGTAAGGCCTATTTATACAAGTCGAAGTGAAACGTACTCTGGTCTCATTAAGAAATGGAAAACGGCTGAGTAAATGGGAGGAGGTGGTAACCGGTAACGCCTGGAATTGATGTTCCATAAAAGAAAGTGTTTCACCATTACTCCCTGTATTTACTAACCGCCTCATCCTTATAACACTGTCTTATAACGGGCGTAGTGTACGCCGCACGCTGTAAACCGCCAAACCAATTCCCAATGAGCATCCCCCAGTTTGTGACATGTGTTGATGTCTCGAGTGTTTTCGTGGAAAACATGTAGCATGTTGTTGTTGTTTGGAAAGTTGAGCTTGGGAGACTTGCCGGATCGGTGGTGACCTTCGACAGTCGAGATTTTGCATCTTGAGAGGAAGGGTAGTCGTTGATTATTGCAACCCTTCGTTTGGTAACCAGTGGCATGAAAGCATGGCCGGTATGGCTTTAATATGGCCTAGTTTAGGCACGGCCAAATTTATAGTTTTGGCTTTGTTTGGGAGCGACTAGGGCTTGGCGTCAGGCCAAAGGTTTCCATGCGTTAGCTGGTAACCTTGGACGGCTAAGATCTGTATCTTAGATAGAAAAGTGGTCGTTGATTGTTGCAGGCCTTCGTTTTGGCAGCCGTAAAGGGAAGGCCGGCATGGTATGGCTTGGGTGCGGCAAGGTGGCTAGCATGGCATGTCATTGGCACATGTGGCATGGTCAGCATGCCTTGGCGCGGTTTGGGCGTGGCCAAAACTAAGGTTTTGGCGTTGGGCCAAAGGTTACCATGCGTTGGTTGGCGACCTTGGACGGCTAAGATTTGCATCTTAGATGGAAGGATGAACGTTGATCGTCGCAAGCCTTTGTTTTAGTGGCCGCAAAGGGAAGGCCGGCATGGTATGGCGCGGCAAGGTGGCTGGCATGGCATGCCATTGGCACATGTGGCATGGTCGGCATGCCTTGGCGCGGTTTGGGCGTGGCCAAAACTAGGGTTTCGGCGTTGGGCCAAAGCTTACCATGCATTGGTTGGTGACCTTGGACGGCTAAGATTTGCATCTAAGATGGAAGGGTGGTCGTTGACTGTCGCACGCCTTCGTTTAGGCAACCGTGAGGGGAAGTCCGGTATGGCATGGCTTAGGCGCGGCAAGGTGGCTGGCGCGGCATGCCATTAGCACATGTGGCATGGTCGGCATGCCTTGGCGCGGTTTAGGCGTGGCCAAACTAGGGTTTTGGCGTTGGGCCAAAGGTTACCATGCGTTGGTTGGTGACCTTGGACGGCTAAGATTTCCATCTAAGATGGAAGGGTGATCGTTGATTGTCGCACGCCTTCGTTTTAGAAGCCGTGAAGAGAAGGTCGGCATGGTAACGTGGATGGTATGGTTTGCCATTGGAACGGTAGTGCGGCTGGCATGGTTGGCATGCCTTGGCGCGGAGACGTGGCTGGCATGGTTTGCCATTGGCACGGTGGTGGGGCTGGCATGGTTGGCATGCCTTGGCGCGGAGACGTGTCTGGCATGGTTTTTCATTGGCACGGTGGTGCCGCTGGCATGGTTGGAATGCCTTGGCGCGGAGACGTGGCTGGCATGGTTTGTGATTGGCACTGTGGTGCGGCTGGCATGGTTGGCATGCCTTGGCGCGGAGACGTGGCTGGCATGGTTTGTCATTGGCACGGTGGTGCGGCTGGCACGGTTGGCATGCCTTGGCGCGGAGACGTGGCTGACATGGTTTTCCATTGGCACGGTGGTGCGGCTGGCATGGTTGGCATGCCTTGGCGCGGAGACGTGGATGGCATGATTTGCCATTGGCACGGTGGCGTGAGAATTAGGGTTTGGTATGTACGAAGATGATGTCGGTCAATACTAAGGGTTCTGCCGTGGAACATGACACATGTATTAAAAAAAGGTACACTGGTAATTCTTACGTAGGCATGCTGATTGATTCAATAAATGCTCTAGTGGTCATAGTGACGTCATGTCAGATGTATGGTTTTACGATTTTAACCCTAAGCTAAAAACCACCATCAACACCCCCCTTATTTGATAAGGGTCACCGACTGTTGGGCCATAAGGGGGGAAAACCCAACAGTCTCCCCCTCACGATTTATAGCGAGGTACCTATCACCACCTCATCTTCCTTGCTCCAGAAATATACATGCTTGTACTCGGTAGTGACTTTGTCATCATATCCGAATCATTGTCATTTGTATGGATTTTCTCAACTAACCCCCGTGCTTCTTATCCGCTTTCATCATATCATTGCAATCATACATTAAAATAATATTGTCATCATCTACTGCAACACCTATATCATTCTTTTCTCTAATATTTCCATTTTTAGGTTCTTGCTTCGGCTTCCTACATTCAGTTGCATAATGACCTTTCTTGTGATAGTTCCAACATTCAACGTCTTTTCTGCTTTTTTTTCTCCCCGCTTCTCTGTATTAAGATCTTCTGAATGAGAGGAGTCTGATGACTTCCTTCTAACTTCTTCATTCAACAAACTGTTTGTTGCGATAGCCATAGTTAACTTCTTCTCTTCACTTTCTTCAGCAGTATAACTTAAAGACATCCTCAATGCTTCCCAACTCTCAGGTAAATTATTTTAGCAAAAGATAAGCTTGCATTTCATCGGGAATACTCAAATCCATATATGTGAGCCGATTTATGATGCCCTTCCATATCACGTAATTCTCACCGGTCAAATTAACCATTCTAGTACTAGTGATACTTTCCATATTGCCCACGATTATGCCGACCAACGTAGCTCTGATACCACTTGTTGGGGGAATTACCAATCCGGGACACTATGCACAATATGGAACCTACACAAGTAATAATACGCAATATCCAAATATGGCGAAAATAATACCAATCACACAACACCAAAGATTAACGTGGAAAAAACCTCTTCAATGCGAAGAGTAAACAACCACAGGCAAACTTCCACTATGAAAAATAATGGGTTACAACGATATCTCCCAAATCGGGGTTTCACACAACTTCAAGGTGCATATAGCACTTGCATAACGATGCCCTATTTCTCTATTCACCGCTACCGGTGGATAACCAAAATTCTTTACCAAATAATTAGGTAGATTCAACCAACAACAAAACAAAGAAGACGAGAAACTTACTACTAGTAGGATTTGAACAAACCCTAAAAACCCTTTGAAGAAATGTAGGATGCGATGGATAAATCTTCACCAACCAAATCGATTTTTCGCTAGAAACCCCTTCTTCTTCAAACTCACAAGATCTTCACCAAAAATTCCTAATGGAGACTGCACGTCTTTTCTCTTTTCTTCTTGTTATTCTTCGTGGCACAAAAACACCTTTTTTGGTTTTTGATCGCGGCCATGCACAAGAGGTTTATATATCAAAACCTATTTTCTTTTTTAACTTAACCTAACTAGGTAGCTCCTAGTTAGCTCCCCTTATTTGACAAGGGTCACCGACCTAACGGTCATAAGGGCGTGAAAATCCAACAAACAAGAATACCAGGAAGCTGATCACGAATACCAGGAACTGATCAGGTCCATCAGGAGCTTTCCCGAGAATAAAAACTGGTTTTTACATTTACACAAGGCACAGCTTTAATCCATGTAGTAGTAGTTGTCAAATCGCATAGGGTAAACAAATGGGACCTGTGGGCCTGCAATGTCCATGTACAGAAATGTGATGAATCCCAATCCAGTGCTGCCTGGATTGAACTATCAGGACCTTGGGATTATGGCGCAGAACAGAATGCCAGATGTTCATCATGGAGTGAACATTGACCAGCAAATGCACATCAGTATCTTGATATATAGTATGCCTTCGTGGTCTCCACTTCCTACTCTATTTGTAGTGGAGGGCTGGTGGGGATCCTACTAACATCCTCACCGGTCGGAATCCAACTATCCCCCTCCCCCTCTTACTCACAAAGAGAGAATGAACTCTACTATGCCAGGCAATGAGTTATCGGCACAAAATTAACATTAGTTTAATTCATTATTAGCCTAATGCACGCCCACCACTCTATGGAACAATTCACAGATAACCTAATATTGAAATAACTATCGAAAAAAATTGAAATAACTTGATGGAACGTCGATATTTGACTTATAATCATTGAAGTACCAATCGGAAACAATCTCGTATAATCAAGATTCATGATACACACTAAACCCAAGCACCTTGGAAATATTCGTTCGAATATAAAGATTTTGCCAACTCATATTATTCTCCTCTAATCATTTGAATTAAACTTAACCTTAAATTAACGAAGCTTAGTCGTCTATATATATTATCATCATATCATTAACTACGTACCAATTATCTCTTTTAACTCTTCTGTGTTCATAACTTAGGTTGATAATACCATGAAGAGTACTCGGGTCAATCTTATTCATTTCTTATCAGCATTGTCCTTCTCATCTCTACTCCTAACAGTTTCGGCGCAAACGAATTCAAATGATGGGATAACTTTTAAATCCCACGTACCGTATCGACTTTGTGTTCTTATTTTTTCTTTTATCAGGTTCTTATTTCATTGTGAATGGCATCTCTTTTGAAGTCGATTCACGTATTTAATTGTTTGAATTATTATTACTTATCAGTGGAAGCAATAGATTTGCTACAAACAACTTTTTCTTATGCGCTATCTTCAACCGGTGATCCATGTCTTCCCACACCATTTATATGGGTTCAATGTAGCTCCCATATCACACCTCGAGTAACAGCATTGTAAGATAGTCTTATTCAATTGCTCTCCTTCTGAATTATCTCATCCGTATTGGTGGTATTGTCTCATGAGTTTCATCTGGTTAATTACATTTACAGAAATCTTGGTAAATATTTTTTGATTGCGAGCTCTACGTTACTACCTCTCCCAGATTTTACTGCCATGGATGCACTTGAAATCATGTGAGTAAGTACCTTTAGTAAAGTTCTACTGGATCAAAAAAATAAATTAGTAGAAGGATTAATATGTTACTCTAATTGTTTCTCCTTCTTTTTTTTACGGTGAGCAGAGACTTGAGCGATAACATTTTGATAGGAGAATTTCCTGATTTTCTTGCCAACTTCCCTAAACTAAAAGTATTGTAAGTTTTCCATTTTCATAATCAATGTTGTGCCGAAAATAATCGACTTTTTGTCATCTCATTTTTGGTTTTAATTTATTTATTTTTTGGATTTTTATTTTCTATTTACTTGTAGGAATTTGGCGAATAACTTTCTCAATGGAACAGTGCCTACATCATTAAGGGACAAATCAAATGCAAACGAATTGGAGCTAACGTAAGTGCAAAACCATGAGTATTATTTACATCATTGATAATAGTTGATGGTGTGGAGATTATTCAAGCCATTTCCTTAAAATCAAATTTGATATATTTTTATTTATTTTTCTATTCTAGGCTGACGGGGAAAAATATGACCCTGTGTTTCTCGGATGAAAACACATGCCCAACCAATGGTTTAACTCCAACTCCAAATAAAACGCCAAATCTTGGGATTAGGATTGCAATCCGAATCGGAATCGGATTAGGAATTCTAATTGGACTTTTTGTGATATGCTTGGTTATTGTTCTAATAATCGGTCAATGTCAGAATAGAAAGGTTGTAGCAGCATCAGGTTTAGCACTCGCAACTTTCATATGTGTACGTTGTAAATCTTATTGATACTACTGTAGTATTTAATCCTAAATGATAGCTCAACTTGTTATGTTGTAGGGTCTACAGGTGAGATATCTGGCCTGGCAATGCCCGTGAATGCTGTAGTTGCAGGAAATCCTACACTACACCCTCATATGATTTCATTATTACTCAACTCATTTTTAGATTTACACTCTTAATTTTATTGATCAATTTTTGAATATTCTTACAAGAAAAGATAAAAGAATCAAGAATGACCTCTGCTCTAAACTTTCTCTTTCCTATTTACTTGTTTCTTACTCAAAAAAGATCTCTCCCCTTCCTTTACAACTGAACGACTGTTTATAGTACATAGTGGATGACAGCTAATCTGTCCTTTATTTTCGGAAATGACTTGCGATATTCTCGCAACCTTACAAATCTTAATCTCGCAAACTCTCTAATTTTCGCAGGACCATCACATCTTTCTCATGATTTTAGCTGACGTCGTTTATTATATTATTTCTGAAATTATTTTGTGACGCTATTGTGTTGTGTTGTTGATAATTTCGCTAAGATATTATTGTTGCGAGATTCTGATCCTACATCTTGCCTCTTCTCATATCTTTTCTGCGAAGTAGAGAATGATGTGAGAAATGCCGCAGTTGTTCATCTCTTCATATTCTGCATTTATCACACGTATTCTTTCTTCCATCTGTTTTTGACACGTCTTCTGTAACCGCTGCTTTTCAACCGCTCACGTCTTTTCGTCTTAATGGTGTTTATTTCTTCGAGAAAAAAAAATCTCCTTTATATACTCTTCTTTCCACTTTCTTTTTACTTTCTCTTCTCTTTTTATTCTCTCATCTCTGCAACTCTGTTATTCTTCTGCAAGTTCTGCTACTGTAATTTTTCCCCCTTCAATCTTCTTACTTTTTATTCATTCTCATACTCTATATTCAAATATGGCTCCAAGTGGTCATAGACATGAGAAGAATTTAAAAGATGTCCAAAAAGATCTTGCTGAGAAAGGTTTCACACTCTCTACCATTCCTGGTGAAAATGCCAAGTCAATTCTTTCTGTCAAACTTTTCTCTGATCAGTTCTGTGATGATCAATCAATCATATTTCGCTAGGTCAGATTCTCGCAGGTCTCCCTATTCCTCTTTATGACCCAGATCTTCCTTTATTCTATGAAATTCTCGCTCACTCGGGATTTTCGCGAGCTATCTTCCAACTGAGTGGGGACTGCATCCGTCTGATGCTAGAGTTCGCTAACCGTGGTGCTGGTAAAGGATCTCTATACTACAAAGAACTTAGGGATCCTAAATTCGCAGACCTAGAGATAATTGCTGAGAAATACACAGTAGCGAGTTTCTTTGAGAACTATGAACTTATCTCCATGAAGAAAGAGAATACTCGTTGGGGTATTCGCTTAAAAAGGAAAGATAACATTGATGAAGCTAAAATTCTCATGCAAGATATTGACTGGAATTCTGGTAAAAACACAACTCCTCGCCAATCCAAAGATTATAAATGGTGTGTTTTTCCTTTAATGCTAAAAGGACCTTACATTGCTGGGTCAAATGTTCTTCCTGCGAATCTCGCTGCTTATCAGCCTTGGGTTTTCTCTTGGCCCGAGAAGGAGAAAGAGGCGTGTTTCTTCCAGTTTAGTTCACTTTATATTTCTTTATTTGTCTTTATTCTTTTATTCGCTGACTCTTGCGACATTCTGCAGATCCAAAAACTGAAAGATAGCTATAACAGGACTGGGAAAGCTAGTACTCTGTTAGCTCTTCGCTCATACACATATGAGGTAAGAAATATTCTCTTATGATTTTAAACAGTGTATTGTTGCTTCTATTTCTTATTTCTATCTGTGTGTGAAGATTATTGTTGAAATAGAAGAACCTGCCGATGCTGCGAAGACTGGTGATAAAGGCAAAGGTGCTCTTCGCAGGGAAAAGTCAACTAGTCCTCCTTCAAAGAAAAGGAAAGTCCGTTCTTCCTCCCCTTCAAATATTCCTTCTCATGAAAATTCCGAAAGTGACAAGGATGATGAGGATAATGATGACCTTGCCGCAAGTGAAGATTTTCCACCTGAATCTTCTATGGATAAGCTCTCTGGCCTCTTTTTTGATTCTCTGCAAGGAATGGGAGATAACCAATTCGCTAACACCTGCAAATCTCTCGCTACAATTTGTGATGTACCTTTATTAGATGGTGATAGTTCTCTTCGTGGAGTTTCTAGATCAGTGACTCCCGACTTCTTGCATTCTCTTAATAGTCTGGTATACCTTCATCCTTTTACTTCTTCATTGTCATAACTCAAAATCTCTTTCTATATTAATATTTTTTTATATTTTCTCGCAGGCTGGAAAAGCTTTTTTCGTTGTTGCCTCAGATCTAGAGAGGAGACGTGAAAATCTTGAAAAGAAGAATCTTCAATTTCGCACAAAGAATGAAGAATTGGAAGCTGAAGTTAAGGGTCTTCGCGAGAAAAATAGACAACTAGAAATTGATTCTTATTCGTATAAGAACAAAATCTCTAGTCTTCAGCAAGTTAATAATCAACTTTACGATATGTTACTTTTCTCTTTTCCTTTCATTCATTCATCATGTTGTTTTATCTTATTTAAATGATCCTTTTGCAGACATTTATGGTCTTTCTGATGAAGCTACCCTCTTCGTTCATTTCCTAATGCCTTGGATAATGATACCCTTCTTGAGCGTCTTAATAATTCCTTAAATAGTTTCTCAAATGATAGAATTTCATCTCTTTCTCTGAATGAGCTTAGATCTAAATTTCTCCTCTTAGAAATTGACCATAGATCTAGTTTAGGCTTAGCCAACCGATTTAAGCGTCTCTTTCTTGATTCTAAAGAGAAAATCAATGAGTTAAGAACCAAAATTAGCGGTCTCATAGATGATAAGGATCGCATCTCTGATCAAGGTGCTAAGGCTTTGGCGAAATTCCAAGAGACTCTTCTTGAAGTTCAACTTGAACGAGATGAAGCTAGCCGCAAGAACATCGAACTCTGTGAAAGGGAAAATCAAATTCGTTCTCGTCTTCTTATAAGTAATGAGGATGAATTTGTTCGGGCTGCGAAAATCTTAGGTGATGTCAGAAAAGATTTAGGTGTAAATGTTAGTCTCCAAGTTGAGCATACAGCCTTGATTAGAGATATGATTTCTGACAGAGAAGGTTACTAACTGCTCTTCTTTACTAATCTTTTGCTTCTTATGAATTTTCATCAAGTTAATAATTGATTGTCTTTTGCTCGCAGATTCTGAAAGTAGATATCGTGAAAAGATTGAGGAACTCGAAGCTGAAAAGGAGGAACTCGCAAAGAATCTTTATTCTCGCAACGACAAGTATTCTAGATTAAAGAATCAAATCAATATCACTGTTGCGAATTTTAAGAATGATGCTATGCATTTTCGCAATCAAACTATCCAGATGGTTTGTGACGATCATAATATCCCTCATTCTGATTATCCTTGTCTCTTGGAAGAGATCCCACAGAATACTCTCAGTCTGATTATTTCTGATAGCGAAGCTGATGATGAAGAATCTGATGGTGATGAAGGTTCTGATGGTGATGAAGATTCTGACGCAAACGAAGAAGGGAACAAGTCTGATGAAGATAATGAAGGATCAACTAAGAAGTAGTCTTTGTTTCTTTCTTTGATTCTCTGTAATACTTGTACATTTATTCCTTCTTTCCGTATATTTGTGTTTCTTTTATTTTGACCTGCATTCATTAAAACAATTCTTCCTTGCAATACAGTTAATCGATATAATCATTAATTTTTGAATCTTTCAGTAAATCTATCATATGGAGACAAATAAAATTTTCTAATTTCATTCATTCCCATACTTGCCTCTGTTATTTGTGTCCAAATGAGATATTTTATAAATTTTTCTTATTTTATGCCTCAATTTCACAGTTAATTATGTATAACTTCGCAATATTATGCGAAATGAATTTTGATTCTTTTCAAAATCTCATTCCTGTGTGGTCTTATTTTGTCTTCCTAATTAAAGGTCTTATTGCGCCACCTCTTGTCATTGCGACAAAATCGCAGGACGGCCTTGCATTTTCATGCAAAAACCCATTGATCTTGCCTTAACTTTTTATTTTGTATTGTGGCCTCTTCAGGAATGTTGCGACAATATGACTGGCCTAAATATTCTTGCGAAAATAAAGCCCCATGACATTGTCGTCTTGCGACGAAACCGCAGGACGTCTTCGCACTTTCATGCTAAAACCCATTGATCTCGTCTTATCTTTTTCTTTTGTATTATTGCCTCTTCAGGATTGTTGCACAAATATGACAAGCCTTAATACCCTTGCGAATAAAAAGCCTCATGACATTTGCGTCTTAAGACACTTATCAGCTCCCTAATGGAGGGTGCCGCCCTTATCTCCCCCCTGGTTGCCGCTTCAAGGAGGCGTACTTCTACCATACAAGGTTAGCTCCTCCCATCCAGTCTTAACAACAACCAGTTGTTTTCGCAGCCTCTTATCCCTTTTACCTATAGGGCTTATGGTTACGAGACTGCACCCTAAGTGGGGTTTTCTTCAGGCCGAGTGCAGTATAAGTCAAGACTTGTCAAGAATGGAAAAGTACGCTTCAAACGTCCCTGGCACTCTTGACTCAACCGTGTACCTCGGCGCCTTGATCAGATCTGCACTCCTTGGGAGAGTCCTTATTACCTTAGTCGCCCAACCTAAGTCATATGCTTAAGCTGAGAATCCAAGGTGCCTCTCCCGGATGGGCTTTATTGACCCCAAATCTCCATGACACAGGTTCCGGTGGCGGTGTAGCCTTTCCCTGAGCCATGCAACAGGTACCCCCTTATATGACGTACTTTAGGTCTTACATTTGCCTCTTGCGAAATTGCATTCGCGAACTAGGGTGTATGCCATAAAGGTTTGCCCCTTTCTCTTTTGTCATTTTTCTCTGATTGTCTTCTGTAAAATTCATTATCTCTGCGAAAGTCTCGCACATCATCATATTGTATTTGGATTTCGCAATCTCAATTTTGTCATTTAATAAAATGTATTTTTGAGAATTTTACTTATTGCGAGAGTGTCGCAATAACTTAATCATTCATACATTTCTTGTTTTTATTACCTTTTCCATCCTCTGCTTCTTTATTATTTTCTGCTACTGCTTCCTTGGTAATGGTATGTTCATCATTTTTATTCTGAACTAGCATTAGTTTTGCAACATCTCTTCTTCTTTTCTTTCGGTTGCATCCACCATCAACCTCTCACTTCTCTGTGTATCTTTGATTTTGTGTCGCCAGTTTTCCTTCTTGTTTGCTCTTCCTTCGTAAGATTCAATCTCAGTTTCGTAACACCTCTTTCCTTCAACCCAATCTCCCTTTATGATTCCTACACCGCTGGGGTGAGGGAATTTGATGCACTGGTGGAAAGTTGAAGCTACACCTAGAATCCCATGTAGCCAAGGTCGACTAGTTAACGCATTGTAGGGTGATTCTATATCAACGACACATAATAAGATTTCGGAAGATATTCCCTTCAATGGAATTCGCATAATAACCTCCCCTTTAGGCTTGTTAGCAGTACCATTAAAACCATATATCTTATATGTTGATGGTATAAGATCATCATCTCTTCCTCCCATAGTTTTATAAGTATGATAAAATAAGATGTTCACAGAGCTTCCAGTATCGATTAGAATTCTATTAATTGCCCATGAATCTTCAGCTTCATCATCCTCATCTTCTTTCGGTTTTGGATTAATTTCTAATTTTACTACCAATGGATTATCATGCACCTCTTCACCTTCGGGAATCTCTTCTTCGATTGTCTTATATGAATGTACGATAGAGTGACAGAATAGATTCTTTGCTTTTGCACCAACTTCTATGAAGAATGTTTCCTTCTTTTTCGTTGTGTTTACTTTGTGATGCTCTGGTGGTGGTGGCAATGGTTGAGATTGTAGGTGCCCTACCAAAAAGTGGTTTAGTTTTCCTTGATCTATCATTCTCAAAATAATTCTTTTTACATTTCTGCAATCATTTGTTGTATGTCCATGAAAATGATGGTAAGAACAAAACTCATGGCTTCTGTGGTTTGGAGGTGGTTCCGTTCCCATGTTCCATGGTGTTGGTATATTCTCCATCAAAATTATAGCTTCCCATATTTTCTCCATACTTGCATTTAGAGGTGGCATCTTGATTTCTTCCGATATTACCTTGTGACCTCCTTGTCCTCTATTATAGTTTTTTCTTTGACCTCCATAAGTTTCTTGTGGTTGATCGAGTCTTTGAATCTTGTTATTTCCACCACGATTGTAGAAATTTCTTTCTCTTTCATACTCCTCTTGATCTCGGCTTCCCATAGCCACCAATTTATGTTGATTGTTACCCGTTACCTTGTCTTGTTGTACTTGCGAAGTATTCGCTACTGTGTTTATTAGCTTGGGTAATAAGCTTGCATTCGCTGTTTGTGAGTTGGTGTTCGTAACTGGATATGATTCCATTTCATTTTGCCTTTCCTCTAGAGAAATGTATTCTTCTTGAAGTTCTCGCAATTCAGTCATTGTGATCGTATTCTTGACTCTGAAAATTTGGACATACAATAGGTTTGTTGCAAACATAGCATTGATAAATGATAATATAAGATATCTCTCATCTACTCGTCCAGCCATTTCGCTACACATAGTTCTCCATCTTTTAGTCAGGTGCTTCAAACTTTCGCCAATCCTCTGTTTTAACCCAAACGCGTCTTCTATACCAGGTCGCGAAGAATTATTACTTATATATGCCCCTAGGAATGTAGTCTGCAAATGATTGAAGGATGTTATTGTATTCTTTGGTAGACCTTCGAACCATTTTAACGCCTCTCCTGTTAAGCTGGATGCGAAATACTTGCATAATACAGCATCATGATTTTCCCATTGCAACATGCACCTCACGTAGGCTTTACGTGTTTAATTGCACAAGTTTTTCCATCAAAAATGCTGGTTAATGCGGGAAAATTGCACTTCGGTGGTATTCCTCCTAATTGTACTTCCCTTGTAAATGGAGTTTTCGCAGCTTCTTCTATTGCTTCATCCAATTGTCTTCTGCCTACTTCTCCTCTATTATTTAGTATTCCTCTCATTTCTTCTAATTCTTTCAAGATTTGTTTATTTACACCTGAATTTTGGTCCATTGGTCTTTTTAGTTTCGCCTCTCTTCTTCTGCGTTCATGTCTTTCTTCTCTCGCGAAATTTTGCATTTCTTCTTCATTATTCTCATTTCGTCTTCTTCGGCGAGTTTCTTCTTCATCTCTATCTTGAATTCGCAGATGATTATGTCTCTCATTTTCCCCTTCATGATTTTTTTCATTTCTTATTAATTTTATTCGCTGCCTTTCATTCATCCTCTTCATTCTATCGTACTCTTCATTGATATTACCGTTATTCCGGTTTTGTGTACGCCTTCTTTCTCGATTGTCGTGATTGTTCTGGCGAATTGTCTCCTGAAGCTCCTGTTCTTCCATTTCTGCTCTCAATCTTTCACATTCGCAAATTAAACATGCTTGTTCAGCATAATGTCTTTCAATTTTCTTCTTCAATCGTCTGTTGATTTCTTTGAGTTTCTCTTTCATGTAAAATTCTTCTTCCTTCCTCTAGATTTCCTTCGCCATCTTGGTCATTTCGTCCCTGAAGTTGTCTGTTCTCTTGATTTCCACCATTTTTCCCATCATCAAAAGTTTCATTTTGTGGAACGTAACGATCATCAGCTCTTTCTCTATTTTCGCGATATTCTTCTTTAGGATTTGATATTTCTTCTTGAATATTGTTTCCAGCATTGATTGTGGGTGAGTTTCGCCTCATTTATCTTCTAGTCGATCTTGAATATGATTTTGTAATACTTCTCGATATTCTACTCTGTAGTCTCATACTTTCCATCCTCAATTCATGATTTTTCCTTGTTTGATTTACACGTTCTTCTGCCTCAGCTCTTCTTTCTTCATGTATTCTTCGTTTCAACGTTTCTAACGCTTCAATTTCTTCATCTCCATGAATTATTCCTTCATCTTCTTCTTGATTTCCCTCTACCTGTCTATGGTTTCTGGTTTGCTGCTCTTCTTCTACTTCTTCTGCCGAATTTGATTTCCAAGTGTGTATACTCACCCTATCATAATTTGTATTCCTCCCTTGTACTAATATTTGTTGAATTGGTGGTTGAATTTGATTTTCTCTATTACTTCTCATTCTAGTAGATTCTCCCATTTCACTTCTTTCTCTCCCAGCAATTCTCTTGCTCCTTCTAACAGTAGTCGGTTGTTCGGATGTATTTCTTCTTCTAGCCATTTCTTCAATGTTAACAATATTGCAAGAAATTATGTAAAAATCTTAATCAATCACTCTAAATCTTCACAAATCTCAATATTAATCTTCAGCTTTTTCTAGAATAATCTTCAATACCTCCCTGTTTCTAGCGCCATTATGTAGTTGCAGGAAATCTTACACTACACCCCTCATATGATTTCATTATTACTCAACTCATTTTTAGATTTACACTCTTAATTTTATTGATCAATCTTTGAATATTCTTACAAGAAAAGATAAAGGAATCAAGAATGACCTCTGCTCTAAACGTTCTCTCTCCTATTTACTTGTTTCTTACTCAAAAAAGATCTCTCCCCTTCCTTTACAACCGAACGACTATTTATAGGGAAATACATAGTGGATGACAGCTAATTTGTCCTTTATTTTTGGAAATGACTTGCGATATTCTCGCAACCTTACAAATCTTAATCTCGCAAACTCTCTAATTCTCGCAGGACCATCACATCTTTCTCATGATTTTAGCTGACGTCGTTTATTATATCATTTCTGAAATTATTCTGCGACGCTGTTGTGTTGTGTTGTGTTGTTGATAATTTCGTTAAGATATTATTGTTGCGAGATTCTGATCCTACAAATGCAGAGACCCAGCAACAAATGCACCCGACTGTTCAATCTATTCGAGTTGGAGCTTATGTTTGGAAGCTTGGAGCCAAATAATTATTGTTTTGAAAAACTTTTAACTGTTGAATATTTTCACGGGTTAAACCCTGCTTTTCTATAACTTGTGAAATGGATGAGGAGAAATGACTTGGTAGGTAATAATATTTGTCTCTCAAATGTATCCAATTATACCACTCAAGCTTTGCCATACGATTCAATCACAAATCAACAAACTTAGAACGCCAAAACACGACACAATTAAATTAACTCAAGGGGAAGATAGACAAAATTTGACCTCACAGGTCTACACATGCCATTCCTCTTGGAATTAAGCCTTATTTCTCACCGATTTCTCACACAAATTGGTATAACTCACTTCTTACTCGTATCTTTGTAAGCCTATCACCCTCTCCACTAAAATACGATGATGTTCCAACATTTATACAGCAGTTCCAATAGCCAAAAACCGTGCAAACTGCTTTCACAAACCATGGATGGACATTCGTCCAGGGAGAAGTTCCGAATAATGTAGGTGTAACTGACCAGTTTGCATCTAACTGCTGCGCAACTGGAACAAGTCATACAACACATTACACGGTTATGAAGACTCTAAGGCTAAGTCTTATAGGGTGCTGTTCTAGCAGTTAGATTAGCAATCCACGTCAGCTAGCAGAACCACCTAAGTCTTATGGGAGTGCTAATCTAGCATGCTAGTCGTTGAAACAAAACATCGCCAGGCGCTGAACCATTCAGCTTTTTCACTTTTCGCTGAACTAATCAGCGCTTGACCAGTAAACTCGGTCAGCGCGTTGAACCATTTCGCGCCAGGCGCTGCACCATTCATCGCCAGAAAAATTGATCGAAACTACCAGAAGCTCGATCTTCTTCTTCCCCATTTTATTTCACCCTCATCCAAAACTTTCGAAAATGCATGTAATAGAGCAAGAGTTTCAGATATTTTCTTCTCAAATCGTACCGTGGGTTTGAACATCAACATGATTGGAATCATTTGAGATTGGTTTGGAGCGGATCCGTCCACGAAATCGATTTGGGTAAGATTTTGAAACTTTAGTTTTTTTTTCTTTTTCGATGATCATGATTTTTTGATGAAATTGATATGTTTAGATGATTGATATTTGTTATTTAGTTGATATGTTTGGTATTTTATGATTTAATTTGAATTTTTGTGATGAAATTTGTTTTGGGGGATTGTATGAAGATGAATGATTATGATGAAAATTTGAATTTAATTTGATTATTTGTGATGAGATGAATGATAATTTGTATGATTCGTTTACATGATTATGATGAAAATGATACTTGTAGTATTTTTTTATGAACCTAAATTTGTATGAATTTGTATCACATTTACATGATTATGATGAAAATGATAAAATGTGGTTGATTCTTTTGTTCTTTTGTTATTGATTGTAGTATGAACATAGAAAAACATTTAGATGGTTTGGATATAGTATCAACAAAGGGAGATAGGCATGTATCTAGTAGTTTGATTGATAGTCGGACTATAAACTTTAGAGGCAGTTTTAATGAGGTTGAAACGTTATACAAAATTGTAGTGAAAGATAATCCGATAGCACGACGATACTGTGATAATTGTGGGATTTTTTCTGTCTTTGAGTTTAATTTTGCCAATGCGGATAGAGGTTTAGTTGAAGCCATAGCTGAGAGATGGCGGAGAAAAACCAAGATCTTCCATTTTAGAGAATTTGAGCTTGGCATCCTTCCTGTAGATTGGTATATGTTAACTGGAATTCCCATTGGTGACCCTAAAAAACATCAAGTAGTAATGCCGGTATTGGGTGAGCTAACATATGCTTCTTTGGATGATTTGTACTTTCAAGATTTCAAAGGATTTGATAAATGGAACACTAAGCAAAATACAATATCCATGTCTATCTTGAGAACCTACATTAAAAGTAGAGAAAATACCAACAATGTTGAATATGCAAATGTATTGACAAGAGCATTATTTCTTTGGTGTTTTGGTCATTTTCTTATTGCGGGTTCTAGTGGAAGAGTAGATAAACGTTGGGTTCTATTGTTGGATAATTTGGATAAAGTTGGGGAATATGATTGGGGTTTAGCTTCCTTAGGTAATACCTATAAATTTCTTGATGAGTAGTCAGAGAATGGGAAGGATTTATCTGGCATGGTTATGGTACTTGAGTATTGGTACTATTATTACTTCCGCAACATGCAACCCTTGCTTTGTCAGATACCCGGAGGAGAACACCATGATGTTTTTCCAAAGATTAATAAATCAAGGAAGAGAGGCCAAAGAGGAGGCCAAAAGGATACGAAGAAACCCTAAGTGTCCAATGCAAGAGCACAAATTGACACTAGAACCAGTGATTATGTATCTGGGAACCATGGCTACAGAGTGTGTATTCTAAGGGAGAACATTATGAATACGCACTACAGTTATCCAGAGTGAGAGTTGTGTTTTTGGACCTAGAAAAAACTACAAAAGAGTTAGTTTTTACTTGGCTGAGAGATCCAGAGGCAGATAGAAGGTGAGATTGTAGTCCCAGGAAATCCTCCAGATTTGGATAGAGTTGGGAACATGGAGATTGTAGGTGTCTGCGCCGAACACTATTTGGAAGTCAATTAGGATCAATATAACATGTGGTAGAAGATGAAGAGTGTTGGACCTTATCTCACTGAGTCATACCATTCACGGAATGTTGATGAGATAGCAGTGGGTAGCACAGCTGTTCCTGGCTATTTGTTACCTAGTCATCCTCCTTCTAACCCGATGTCACATACCTATACTTATGGCACACAGAATGAGACCCTATCACAGCTGCCGGAGATATATTTCACTTTAACATTCATCAATGCAGCTGGCATTGAAGAGCGAGTAGAAGTTCCAAGGCAACCTTGTCCGTATAATTTTTCTGTGATGGGTTTGACATTGCTAAGTTCATTTACATTTGTTTTCATTTTAAGTTTCTTGAATACTCCACTAAACCTACCCACTTTATGCTTGTAGGAACAGTGCTTCAGTTATATGTCACAACAATATGAATTCTACGATGGAGCTCATCAAGTAGTACCGAAGGAGTCAAGGCGCATTTATTCCTCAAGTTCATGTTCCTCATCTGGCAGATCTTATTCTTCAATACCATCTGTCTATTCCTCACAACCAATCAATCAAGAATATCTCATATTTGGTGGTTCATTTAATCAATGGCATTCAACTCAAGGATGTTACCTTTTTATGTGTGACGATGGAGCAACTATATCACACAATCAACAACAACCTCACCAAAGCAATGAATTTACCGATGCGTTGTTATATACCGAACCTAACATTGTTTATGATACTCAATACACCTCATAAACCCGTTGCTACTTTGAGTGAATGAAAGTACTTGTAGTGTTTTATAAAAACATATGGATTGTTATTTCTATTTTTATGGAGTGTTCTAAGAAGTGTTTTAAGTACTATTTTTCTCTTTATTATGGAGTGTTATATGAAGCTCTTTTTTTAATGGATTGTCTTAATTTTGTTATATTAGGTACATTATGAAAGGAGCTTTGAGAAGAATTTTGTTCGGTCTTCCAGATAATGAAGATGATACTGAGCAGAATGTTATAGCAGTGGCTACGTTTTTGCAGTCACAGAGGAGGCAAGGACTACATCAACCCATTCCAAATGAAGTCAACAAACGTCAAAAGGTGCACAGAAACCGTGTAGATGCCGATGCAAGGATGATGCATCAATACTTCAACTTCAGGTGTACATATGGGCCAAATAAGTTCAAAGGTCGGTTTGCTTTGCCGCGTCCCCTTTTTTTTGAGAATTTTAGAGGAAGTTTGGGATTATGACCATGATTTTCGTTAAAAAAAACCGATGCTTGCGGTATTCCTGGCCATTCTCCATATATGAAAATGGTTTCCGTCATGAGACATTTTTCCAAAGGAATTGCACCAGATTCTCTAGATGATTACACACAAATGGCAGCGTGCACTATCTACTTTATCCTAAGAAGTTTATGGATGCAATTTGGATGTATAATGGTCGATACATGCGTCAGCCTACCGCTCAAGATACTGAGAGGATTTTGTCAGAGAATGAAGCTTGTGGGTTTCCTAGGATGCTTGGTAATGTGGGTTGTTTTCATTGGGCATGGAGAGCATGTCCTATGGATCAGGAAGGATCCCACCTGGGCTATAAGTCAATTCCCACGGTTGTATTGCAGGAGGTAGATTCATATGATAGATGGATATGGCATTCCTATTTTGGGTTGGGTACGCAGAATAATGATTGCAATGTCTTGCATGCTTTGGGTTTGTTCGATAGAGAACTTAATGGTGTAGCACCTCCTTGTCATTATCGAATCAATGGAAGATATTACAATACGGGGTACTACCTAGGAGATGGAGCATATCCTATGTATGGTTGTCTTGTGCAAGCATACAAACCCGCCTCAAACAATTCGGAAAGTCTTTTCAATCAATATCAAGAAGAAAAAAGGAAAGACATTGAACGTGCATTTGGTGGTCTAAAGGGTAAGTTTGGTATTATATTGAAACCGTGTCGTTATTATAAAAAAATCGGACATGAAGGCATATATGAGGGGGTGCTTGATAACACAATATGTATGTGGAGATGGAATATCGCAATGAGGATTGGGGGATGATCACGGGACAAGAACCTCAACCGCTAATTCAAGGAAATATAAGGCTACCTCCTCAAGTATTGTACAACCCGGCGCGTTGGGTGGAACTTCGCGAAGAAATCACTACACACATTTGGCTACTACATGGAGATAGTTTGAGGATTGGGGGATGATCACGGGACAAGAACCTCAACCGCTAATTCAAGGAAATATAAGGCTACCTCCTCAAGTATTGTACAACCCGACGCATTGGGTGGACCTTCACGAAGAAATCACTACACACATTTGGATACGACATGGAGATAGTTTGAGAGATGGAGATATTCCGAACCTAGTGATGGATGATGCCTTACCGGAAGTTCATGAGGGTACAACCGATGTGGACACCGATGAAGACCAATATGACCCCTCAAGGAGATAGAGCATTTTATGAGAATGGAGAGTAAATTTCATACTCCATTTTTCAATCAAGCACGTTTTCATTAAGTAGACAATTTAATTAGTTCTTGTAAACTCCATAATACTTCTTCATGCACGTTTATAATTACATCACATATTTAACTAGAACTTCATAAATACTTCTTCATGCACGTTTACAATTACATTACATATTTAACTAGAACTTCATAATACTTCTTCATGCATATACTTCATTCAAAACAACTTCGAGCTCCACCAAATATCTCCAAAGCGGTGATATGAATGAATGACATTCCATGATTCATTTGGTTTAAATTCAAAGCATCTTCACGATTACCATTTGACGCCCTTAATGAAATTTGAAAAGGCTTGCAATAACGCCTGATGCTTGCTAACCGAGATTGTGGTTGTTTTTAGCATCTTCCATTATCATTTCCATTGATTCTCATAAATTCTTGAACAACTTGTTCCAAAAATGTATTGCTTGTTTGAGACTTGTCGAGAGGATGTGTTGTTAATTTTGCGAAAACTTCTCACCAAATCATTGTCTTCGGCAATTCAGAATGCAACCATGCTTGAATTTTGAATTAAGAATTTAGGAGTAGAAGAAAAGAGTGAAACTTCACAAGTTTGGGGTGGGGATTTTGAGTTCATGTGTTGAGTTTATATACAGAAGAAACGATATGAGTTTGGGGTGGAAAATGTAGCCGTTACGCAAGCGCTGAACCAAACAGCGTCCAGCGTTGTGCCCTGTCAGCCGTTAGATCAAAAACTAATAGTTGTTCTCAACGGCTAGAAACTGAGCGTTGTACCATTCTGCGCCGGACGCTGGACAGTTCTGCGCTGGACGCTGGATCATTCAGCGCTTTTCTTCTCAGCCATAAGATCAAGATGACCGTTGCATTTTCAACGACTAAGATTTAATGGTCTTTTGAAACCTCAACAACTATATTTTCAGGTTTCCCTATAAATAGAGAACTACTTCTCCTTTATTCCTCACACCAAAATCAATTGATTCTCTTTTTCATTGATTTTCTTCTTCTTCTTCTTCTCTTCTTCTTCTTCTTATACAATTTTCTTCATACAAAATATGGCACACTTTCAAACAAAAAAGGATGATGCACTAATTATCTCTTGGATTATAGCAAGTAACGATTCGATTAGAGGAAAAGATCAAAAAGGTTCACAACTTTGGAAGAGAATTATGCAAGAGTACGTTAAAAGATGGCCGCAAGGTAAGGATAGGAAAAAAAAAAAAGGCATTGCAATCAAGGTGTAACACGTTAAGAAGCGAAGTGAGGAAATATGTTTCATTCATAAGACCTTACTTCCGCAATAAACCTTCGGGATTGAATGAAAAAGATTATGTAAGTACCTTAAAAAAAATTGATGTTTTTTTTTCTTCCAAATATATTTCATTCATAAGACACTAATACATTTTTTTCCACACTATCGCCTTGGAACACAAAATTATGAAGCAGTGGGGGTAAACGTTGGATACATGAATCGGTTTTCCAGCTCCTGAAGACCTATCAACCAGATCACAATCCAGAGGTGAATAATGATGCTGGACCTAGTCAAGAAACTCAACATACTCAAGCAACTCAACCAAGTGTTAACTTTTTTTCCACACTTTTTTTTTGAATTGCAACACTTAAGTGCTAATCTAGCACCTTCAACCTAGCCCATAAGACTAAGTCTAATAAGTTTATAAATTTTGTTTATAATTGCACCGTTGTCCTACAACTCTGTCATGTATTGCCGATAACCAACTTATAACTGTCACTTGGGTCAATGTTGCCATCATTGTGCATCAATGTACTATGGCCTTGAGATGTACTTGCTTGGACACTTAATTCATAGCAAACTTATGCCAAATTGCTTCATAACTGTTGCCATCATATGTTTTATGCATCATTGGTTTCACTTAGACGATTAATGGGCCATAGTGGTGCACTAGCTTTCATCATTGGTTTGTGTGCAGTGTCCAGGATTTGGTCAAGTCTTGGACGATTCTATGTTCTCGTATATCCTTGAGCTCTGCAAACTCAATTTCACAAACATGCATCAATGCAATATTCTCATACCGCATTCATCATTTGGCACTATCTTTCCTTTAGCTATGAAGATTCACTTTTTCGGCCTATGTACTTCATTGTTGTGCCACTGACTAGGCCGGACATAGACCTACCCTACCTATCATGTTTAACGTCCTCTTTGAACGTAACCAAGTAGGCTCGTTGTACTTGTTTCTAGCTTCTGCGCTTCTGAGAATTCCCTCTTAGAATTCAACACACTTATTGGCCTTGTAAACGTCATTAGCCAACTTTCATGCCTTAGTGAAAAAGCGGGGGTCTAACAACACCACCCAATATTTCGCTTAGCAATCTGTATGGACTAACTCCAAAATACTTTGCTAGAGAATCAACTAGACAGTCAAACTCAATCTAGATAAAAGTATCTCAAGGAGTTAATATCTCTCTCTTGATTTGATTTTTACTCAAGCTAAAAACAATAGCGAGTCTTTATCAAATACAAGGAATAACTTGGACGGTACCAATGACCAATGTCCAAGTGTTAATCAATGAAATCAACAACCACAAGGTCGTATCTCTAATCGATTAAACTTTAACGCACAACCTGTATTATTTCAATTATAAAGATAAACAATATAATGCGGAAAATGAAATAACACAGACACCAGAAATTTTGTTAACGAGGAAACCGCAAATACAGAAAAACCCCGGGACCTAGTCCAGATTGAATACACACTATATTAAGCCGCTACAGACACTAGCCTACTCCAAGCGAACATCGGACTGGACTATAGTTGAACCCCAATCAGTATCCCACTAATTTAAGGTATAGTTGTACACTTACGCCTCTGATCCCAGCAGGATACTGCGCACTTGATTCCCTTAGATGATCTCACCCACAACCAAGAGTTGTTGCAACCCAAAATTGCAGACTTCATAATAAACAAATCTGTCTCACACAGAAAAGTCTATCAAAGGATAAATCTGTCTCCCACATAAAAACCCTAGGTTTTTGTTCCGTCTTAAGATATGAAATCAAGGTGAACAGGAACCAATTGATAAACCGATCTTATATTCCCGAAGAACAGCCTAGATTAATCAATCACCTCTCAACAGTCTTACTTGAATACACAAGAGGACGTCGAGGAATCACAAACATTGAGACGAAGATGTTTGTGACTTCTTTATCTTGCCTATCGGAGAACTCTCACGATCTCAAGCCAATCAAAGATTGTACTCGTACGATAGAAGATGCAAGATCAGATCACACAACTACGATAAAAGTAGTATAGGTCTGGCTTCACAATCCGAATGAAGTCTTTAAGTCGTTAACCTGGTTTTAGAGAAGAAAACCAAAGGTTAGAGGAGAATCGACTCTAGCGAGCGCACTAGTATCACATAGACGTGTAGGGATTAGTTTTTCCCAATGCTAGATGTCTCCTATATATAGTCTTCAAATCAGGGTTTTGCCTTAGTTACAAAGCAATCAATATTCACCGTTAGATGAAAACCTGATTTAGATTCAAGCTAATACTTCTCAACCTTTATATCGAAAACTTAGCTTGTCACACACACTTGAGATATACGTTTACTGGGTTTGTGAAAACCGTGCCCAAACGTGTACGTGTATGTTGGTTCAACAGAGTAACCCAAAAGGTCAACCATATGAGCATTTCATATTAACCTTGTTCTTCTTCACCATAACTAGTTCAATTGACTCAAATGTACTAGTTAGAGAGTTGTTCAATTGCTATGAGATCTTATGTAACTACACAAGACACAATTGAAACAAAGATGATTCGATTTGATTGAATCGGCTCATGAACTTTATAGCCACGGTTTGCATACTGCATTCCTTAGTAATTTAAGTTTCATGTTCAGAGCACATCTTTATATCATAACCTACTCAAGTACGCAAACAAGTTCGCGGACTTAAGACAACCGGCAGAGTTTTCCAAACTCAGCAGAAAATCTCGGCAAGTAGACTTCCGCCAATTCGCGGACTAGGTTCGCGGACTAAACACGCAAATGAGTTTTTGGAAAATCCAGCAGAAATTCTCGGCAAGAGAACTTCCGTCAGTTCGCGGACTGAGTTCACAAACTGAGTTCGCGGACTTGGCAAAGCCAATTCCTCCGGTTTCTCTCAATCAACAAAGTTCGCAAACTTCGGATTAAGGAATAGGACTTATGCACATATGTGTTTCCACACAATGCTTATATCCATCATTGGTTATATAGACCTAAACTCTCATTCCAACCATTGAAACATTCTTAGAGGACGTTATATATTTGTTACACTATTTCTCGTCAAAGCGATTTTCAAAGTGATTGAAACATTATGACTTTCGTCATTAGGTGAAGATAAACCCGATCAAAGCGAAACGCTTTACCAACACATGATTTCGAGATATAGATAGGCGAGATATAGTCGGCTCGAAATATCAAATGTGTATGATCCAGTCTATATAGCATACGACTTTTGTCTCATAAGAATTAGGAGATAGAAGAGATAGACTTTTGAGTGATAGATAAGTTCAAGTCTCCACATACCTTTTGTTGATGAAGTTCCACGGTTCGTTGAGTAGATCTTCGTCGTTGTATGATGAATCGCCATGAAGTCCTTGAGCTCAACTACACTTTTCTATCCTAGTCCGAGACTTAGCTATGTAGACTATAAATCAAGACTCATAGTTTTGATAACTAACATTGACAAACATGCCTGAGATAGCAACGCATGTAAGGTCGACCGATCTATGCTCTAACAATCTCCTCCTTTGTCAATTTTAGTGACAAAACTATTAATACATATGGAATACAAAAAAGATAAACTTTAGTGGCACCTATTCCATAGTTTAATCTTCAACGTTCCCTGAAATCTTCGTCCTTCCAAGTGAAAAAGCGGGGGTCTAACAACACCACCCATATTTCGCTTAGCAATCTGTATGGACTAACTCTGAAATACTTTGCTAGAGAATCAACTAGACAGTCAGACTCAATCTAGATTAAAGTATCCCAAGGAGTTAATATCTCTCTCTTGATTTGATTTTTACTCAAGCTAAAAATAATAGCGAGTCTTTATCAAATACAAGGAATAACTTTGACGGTACCAAAGACCAATATCCAAAGATCAATCAATATCAATCAACAACCAAAGGTTGGATTTCCAATTGATGATCTTAATGCACAACCTGCATTATTTTAATTATATAAAAAATATAATGCGGAAAAGAAATAACACAGACACCAGAAGTTTTGTTAACGAGGAAACCGCAAATGCAGAAAAACCCAGGGACCTAGTCCAGATTGAATACACACTGTATTAAGCCGCTACAGACACTAGCCTACTACAAGATAACTTCAGACTGGACTATAGTTGAACCCCAATCAGTCTCCCACCGATTCAAGGTACAGTTGTACTCCTACGCCTCTGATCCCAGCAGGATACTGCGCCCTTGATTCCCTTAGTTGATCTCACCCACAACTAAAAGTTGCTGCAACCCAAAATCGCAGACTTGATAATACACAAACCTGTCTCACACAGAAAAGTCTATCAAAGGATAAATCTGTCTCCCACAGAAAAACCCTAGGTTTTTGTTACGTCTTAAGATATAAAATCAAGGTGAACATGAACCAATTGATAATCCGGTCATACATTTCCGAAGAACATACTAGATTAATCAATCACCTCTCAACAATCCTTCTTGACTACACAAGCGGTTTGTCGAGGAATCACAAACAGTGAGACGAAGATGTTTGTGACTTCTTTATCTTGCCTATCGGAGAACTCTCACGATCTCAAACCAATCAATTGATTGTACTCGTACGATAAAAGATGCAAGATCAGATCACACAACTATGATAAAAGTAGTATCGGTCTGGCTTCACAATCCCAATGAAGTCTTTAAGTCGTTAACCTGGTTTTAGAGAAGAAAACCAAAGTTTAAAGGAGAATCGACTCTAGCGAGCGCACTAGTATCACACAGACGTATGGGGATTAGTTTTGCACAATGCTAGATGTCTCCTTTATATAGCCTTCAAATCAGGGTTTTGACTTAGTTAAAAAGCAATCCATATTCACCGTTAGATGAAAACCTGATTTAGATTCAAGATAATATTTCTCAACCGTTAGATCGAAAACTTAGCTTGTCACACACACTTGGGTAGACGTTTACTGGGTTTGTGAAAACCATGCCCAAATGTGTACGTGTATGTTGGTTCAACATAGTAACCCAAAAGGTTAACCATATGAGCAATTCATATTAACCTAGTTCTTATTCACCATAACTAGTTCAATTGACTCAAATGAACTAGTTAGAGAGTTGTTCAATTGCTATGAGATCTTATGTAACTACACAAGACAATTGAAACAAAGATGATTCGATTCAATTGAATCGGCTCATGAACTTTATAGCCACGGTTTGCATAAATCATTCCTTCGTAATTTAAGTTTTATGTTCAGAGCACATCTTTAGATCATAACCACTTAAGCTCACAAACAAGTTCGCGGACTTAAGGCAACCGGAAGAGTTTTCCAAACTCAGCAGAAAATCTCGGCAAAGAGACTTCTGCCAGTTCGCGGACTGAGTTCGCGGACTTGAACTTCACGAACGAATTTGGAATCCCAGCAGAAATTCTCGATACAAGAACTTCCGACAGTTCACGGACTTGGCAAAGCTAATTCCTCCGGTTTCTCTCAATCAACAAAGTTCGAAAACTTCGGATTAAGGAATACATGGTTATGTAATCTAAACTCTCATTCCAATCATTGAGACATTCTCAGAGGACGTTATATAGTCGTTATTCACAGAACATTTCACGTCAGAGCAATTCTCAAAGTAATTGAAACTTTTCATGACTTTCGTCACTAGGTGAATATAAACTTGATCAAAGCGAAACGCTTTACCAACACACGATTTCGTGAAAAAGATAAGTAGTGAATACTCAGCTCGAAATGTCAAATGTGTATGATCCAGTCTATATAGCATACGACTTTTTGTCTCATAATAAGTAGGAGATAGATTAGATAGACTTTTGAGTGATAGATAAGTTCAAGTCTCCACATACCTTTTTGTTGATGAAGTTCCACGGTTCCTTGAGTAGATCATCATCGTTCTATGATGAATCTCCATGAAGTCCTTGAGCTCAACTACACTTTTCTATCCTAGTCCGAGACTTAGCTGTAATAGACTAGAAATCAAGACTCATAGTTTTGATCACTAACATTGACAAACATGTTTGATATAGCAACACATGCGAGGTCGACCGAGCTATGCTCTAACAATCTCCCCCTTTGTCAATTTTAGTGACAAAACTTTTAATACATATGGAATACAAAAAAAATAAACTTTTGTGGCTCCTATTCCATAGTCTAATCTTCAACGTTCCTTGAAATATTCGGCCTTCCAAGTACTCCAATGATCCCAAAGGTTATAAGTTTAGCACCACCGTTGTTGAAGATCTGTAGCTATAACAATGAGAGAAATCGAGATTCTTGATCATTATTATACAATGTCATAGTATCATTATGTAACATCAAAGTCCAATTGCATCACGGCTTTAACAACAATACTATGGTGATATGTATCACTCCCCCTTAGTCAATACTCCATCTCGATCATGGAAACCACTCCCCCTTACACAATGATCCGAAAACCATATGTATTTGTACTGTGAGCTGCATTATTTCTCCCCCTTTTTGTCAATAAAATTGGCAAAGGTAAAAGAACGGGATCATAATGAAATTTCCACAAGAGACATTTCATAGAATAAAAGAAAAAAAATACATACCAACTTAATTTAGATGCAATCATAAAGCCGAAGCTAAATGCATTCATCAAGGAGTTTTAAGATACAAGATAACCCCTATAAAATTCCACAGCGCACACCCCGCAAGATATTACCATTATGCACAAGTTTAAAATAACTCTCCCCCATTTGATGTCATTCCCGAAAGAACAACAAGAGCGACCTTAATTTCGAAAGAAAAGAAGGATTTTTTTAATTGGACACCAAAAACCATGGAAATGATTTTCTATATCCAAAACTCAATCAAATTAATCACAAGTAAACCCATGATTAATTTAATCGGAATACGCAACTAAATCAAACCACAAAAGTGATCAATTTAATTGATTGTGCTCAACATAAGAAAACTCACGGAGCAACGACTAAGATAACCACACCGAGATGACTACCTTAATCGTTCAAATACTCAACATAAGGAAAACCTTATGGAATATACGACTACATCAACCAATTTAACATGATTAGTATAGTCGTTCATATACTCAACACAAGAACTTGTGGAATATATGAAAAACTCAAATAGATTAATTACAAGAGAACCTATAATTAATCTAATTGGAATGCACAACCAAACTAATCACTGAAGCAATCAATTTAATTTTCAAAAGATTTTGCTCGACAAAAGAAGACTTTCGGAGCAAATAACTAAATAACCAATCAAGATGATTAATTTAGTTCAAGAATGCTCAACATATAGCATCTCATGGAACAACCAACAAGGCCAATATTAATCGACATAGTTGTAAGGTGCTCAAGATAAGATACACAATGGAACCTTCACGGTAAAACATAACAAAATGGATCAATGAAGATCAATACCGTGGATAACATACAAGGATCTATTCTATTTTCCATCACTATTTGCATAACGACATAATAGACTTTATCCTTGTTAAACAAAAGATAGCATCATATTTTCCATCAAATAAATGACTGCATAGGCATAACTTTTGTATTTGTCAAAAGTCCGTTCGTCCTTTCATCAATACGAATATCAATTTATGAACGACTTTAATTTTGACACAGTATGGGACCTTCAAGTTTACGGACGCAAACAATACATATCCCATAAAAATATTGCAATACTTCAAAACAGATTAATACTGCAATAATATCATCCTCCAAATATTTTTAGAATTTAAAAACCAATAAACCTAAAAAATAACATAAGAAGATGAAAACAAAAATAGTTATGTGTGGTCACAATCTTCGCTATTTAAAGCTCTAGTTATTCTTTCAACTAATCCAAAAAGAATACATACTAGGCATAAAATTAAAAGCATTACTCATCATCTTCATCATCGGACAATTTCCAGGATGCTTGAATTGAATCCAACTCTTCCTTGAGCTCTGGACACTTGGTTCCAATCAACGACACTTGTTTCTTTAAGCACTTCACTCTTGCATTAACCTTACACACACCCTTGTGAATTTTCTGAATAAGCCTCAAGGTGGTAAGGTCTTCAACATCAAGAGGAGTACCTCTTTGTCGCTTTCGAACATTTTCCCTTATATGTCGGATGGTACACGGACGGACAAGTTTAGGAACTCCAAGAGAATTTACAATACAATTGAGTCCACGATCCCAGCAAATCCGGCTAATAAAACAAGGGTAGCCCAACATCTTGATGTGAGAATTCATCGTCATCGTCATCATTTGAAAGATGATAAAACCACAAATATCAAGTTTTGTCTTGCCGGATACAAGGAAGTAGACCAATTCCGCAAACTCATAACTCCACCATGAATTCTCAATCATGGAGGGACAAAGGTTAGAGATGCCGAGTTTTCCAAATGCCACTAAAGCAACACTAAGATCATTAGTCGGGAACTTTCCTTGACTCCAAAAAACCTTATTTCCACAAAGTCCTATAGAGATATCATCATAAAATGGACGTTCATCACTTGGTCTAGGTAGCCGTACGTCACCCAACGGTATTTCGGTAATCCTTGAAATTAGTTCTCTATCAACAAGAAACTTTTTTCTACCAATCATGGATTTGAATTCCATCTTATCATAATCAGCATCATGAATATTGGCATAGAAAACCCTTGTAAGAGAATCAAATCCTTGACCAAGACCGTCAAAGATATTTCCAAGCTTGAATTTTGAAAAACATACCAAATCCTCTTCATGCCCACTAGAAAAATGCAACTTCTTTTCTAGAATAAAACCTTTTGAAGCAATCTTATCGAATATTCTGGAACAAGAATCATTCAAAAACCTAATTCTAAGAGAGTCTTAATCATGAGGAGGATTCAAGCTAGAGGATTTTGAGCTTTTAGAACTCCTTTTTGTGTTTCTAGTATTCATCATGGAACTAGAACTAAGAAAGGATCAAGAGAGAAATACTTACTTGGATTGAATACCCTTTCTCTCAATTTCTCCAAAGAAGCTTTAATGGAGGCAAAACACAAAATCCTAGAAGCTCACGTACGCGGACGGGAAGAAGAGGGGGAAGAAAGTTCGCGGACCACATACACACATATATCCCTCATTAATGGGCTTGGGTCGAACACGGACCGTGATCCACATAAGACTTATGGGATTTTCTTAGCTATTAGAACACTAAAGGTTATGCAACCCGTGACAACATAAACAACGGATGCAGTAGAAAGCACATATGTACACAACACAATCTATTTCTTGCCCCTATACAAGATATATACAAAGGGGAAGTGCCAGTCTCATTACCAAGAGGCAGAATGTGCAGAGATATTCTCATGCGACATTTTCTGTTGATATGTGTGAATAGTCCCTATGGTATAATCAAAGTAATGATGATAGTCAGACAGTTAGAGCTTTCTTTCTTTCGTTTGTTCTGGCCTGAAGAAGGATACCTCCGATTTCTGGGTTGTTCAGTATTAACAGATTTAACACATACAGAACCTTTTTCGGAATGATTCTTAGACTTAATAGATTTAAGTTTTTCTAAGAATTTAAAAACGCCTTCGAACGCTTCGAACAGATCTTTATCAATTGATTCATCTCGATAGTATTCCTCAAAAAGATCAAGAGTTAATCTAGTGAGTTTCCATATCCTTGAACGTATTGAGCGTTTTCTCAGTCTTTCCTTCTTTTAATTTTTCCTTCTGATTGATTCTTAACATCTAAAACTTCCATTTTAGATGAAGAAGAATTATCATGAGAATCCAAAGGTTTTCTCCATAATAATCTCTGAACAATCTTTAAGGAAATCCGGCGTGCGTTACAGATGCCAGGAGAAAGTTTTCGAAAGAAATTTCCCATAGGGAAATTTATAAGGAACGAACAAACACAAACTTATTAGGTTTACAGTGTTTTCCTGCTCAAATACCAATTGAAAAAGCGGGGGTCTAACAACACCACCCAATATTTTTCTTAGCAATCTGTATGGACTAACTCCGAAATACTTTGCTAGAGAATCAACTAGACAATCAGACTCAATCTAGATTAAAGTATCTCAAGGAGTTAATATCTCTCTCTTGATTTTATTTTTACTCAAGATAAAAACAATAGCGAGTCTTTATCAAATACAAGGAATAACTTGGACGGTACCAAAGACCAATATCCAAGTATCAATCAATATCAATCAACAACCAAAGGTTGGATTTCCAATTGATGATCTTAATGCACAATCTGCATTAGTTCAATTATATAAAAAATATAATACGGAAAAGAAATAACGCAGACACCAGAAATTTTGTTAACGAGGAAACCGAAAATGCAGAAAAACCCCAGGACCTAGTCCAGATTGAATACACACATTATTAAGCCGCTACAGACACTAGCCTACTACAAGCTAACTTCGGACTGGACTATAGTTGAACCCCAATCAGTCTCCAACCGATTCAAGGTATAATTGTACTCCTACGCCTATGATACCAGTAGGATACCGCGCACTTGATTCCCTTAGCTGATCTCACCCACAACTAAGAGTTGCTGCAACCCAAAATCGCAGACTTGATAATAAACAAATCTGTCTCACACAGAAAAGTCTATCCAAGGATAAATCTGTCTCCCACAGAAAAACCCTAGGTTTTTGTTCCGTCTTAAGATATAAAATCAAGGTGAACAGGAACCTATTGATAATACGGTCTTATATTCCCAAAGAACAGCCTAGATTAATCAATCACCTCTCAACAATCCTTCTTGACTACATAAGCGGTTTGTCGAGGAATCACAAACAGTGAGACGAAGATGTTTGTGACTTTTTTATCTTGCCTATCAGAGAACTCTCACGATCCCAAGCCAATCAATAGATTGTACTCCTATGATAGAAGATGCAAGATCAGATCACACAACTACGATAAAAGTAGTATCGGTCTGGCTTCACAATCCCAATGAAGTCTTTAAGTCGTTAACATGGTTTTATAGAAGAAAACCAAAGGTTAAAGGAGAATCGACTCTAGAGAGCGCACTAGTATCACACAGACGTGTGGGGATTAGTTTTGCACAATGTTATATGTCTCCTTTATATAGCCTTCAAATCAGGGTTTTGCCTTAGTTACAAAGCAATCCATATTCACCGTTAGATGAAAACCTGATTTAGATTCAAGTTAATATTTCTCAATTGTTAGATATAAAACTTAGCTTGTCACACACACTTGGGTAGACGTTTACTGGGTTTGTGAAAACCATGCCCAAACGTGTACGTGTATGTTGGTTCAACATAGTAACCCAAAAGGTTAACCATATGAGCAATTCATATTAACCTAGTTCTTCTTCACCATAACTAGTTCAATTGACTCAAATTAACTAGTTAGAGAGTTGTTCAATTTCTATGAGATCTTATGTAACTACACAAGACAATTGAAACAAAGATGATTCAATTCAATTGAATCGTCTCAGACTTTATAGCCACGGTTTGCATAAAGAATTCTTTAGTAATTTAAGTTTCATGTTCAGAGCACATCTTTAGATCATAACCACTTAAGCTCACAAACAAGTTCGCGGACTTAAGGCAACCGGCAGAGTTTTCCAAACTCAGCAGAAATTCTCGGAAAAGTGACTACCGCCAGTTCGCGGACTTGAACTTCACGAACGAATTTGGAATCCCAGCAGAAATTCTCGGTACAAGAACTTCCGACAGTTCGCGGACTGAGTTCGCAAACTGGGTTCGCGGACTTGGCAAAGCCAATTCCTCCGGTTTCTATCAATCAACAAAGTTCGAAAACTTCAGATTAAGGAATACATGGTTATGCAATATAAACTCTCATTCCAATCATTGAGACATTCTCAGAGGACGTTATATAGCCGTTATTCACAGACCGTTTCACGTCAGAGCGATTCTCAAAGTAATTGAAACTTTTCATGACTTTCGTCACTAGGTGAATATAAACTTGATCAAAGCGAAACGCTTTACCAACACACGATTTCGAGAAAAAGATAAGTAGTGAATACTCAGCTCGAAATGTCAAATGTGTATGATCCAGTCTATATAGCATACGACTTTTTGTCTCATAAGAAGTAGGAGATAGATTAGATAGACTTTTGAGTGATATATAAGTTCAAGTCTCCACATACCTTTTTGTTGATGAAGTTCCACGGTTCCTGGAGTAGATCTTCGTTTTTTTATGATGAATCGCCATGAAGTCCTTGAGCTCAACTACACTTTTCTATCCTAGTCCGAGACTTAGATATAATAGACTAGAAATCAAGACTCATAGTTTTGATCACTAACATTGACAAACATGCTTGATATAGAAACGCATGCGAGGTCGACCGAGCTATGCTCTAACACCAAGTACTCCAATGATCCCAAAGGTTGTAAGTTTAGCATCACCGTTGTTGAAGATCCGTAGCTATAACAACGAGAGAAATCGAGATTCTCGATCATCATTATACAGTGACATAGTATTATTATGTAACATCAAAGTCCAATTGCATCACGACTTTAACAATAATACTACGGTGATATGTATCACCCCCCCCTAGTCAATACTCCATCTTACATGGAAACCACTCCCCCTTTCACAATAGTCCGAAAACCATATGTATATGTAGTAGAACTACACATTAATTCTCCCCCTTTTTGTCAATAAAATTGGCAAAGGTACAAGAACGGGTTCCTAATGGAATTTCTGAGAATAGACGTTTTATAGACTAAAAGAAGAAATACATACCAACTTTCATAGACATTTCATCGCTACAAACACAGACTTATAAGGTCTTTAACGTGTTTTCCTTCTCTGATACCAATTGAAAAAGCGGGGGTCTAACAACACCACCCAATATTTCTCTTAGCAATCTGTATGGACTAACTCCGAAATACTTTGCTAGAGAATCAACTAGACAGTCAGACTCATCTAGATAAAAGTATCTCAAGGAGTTAATATCTCTCTCTTGATTTGATTTTTACTCAAGCTAAAAATAATAGCGAGTCTTTATCAAATACAAGGAATAACTTGGACGGTACCAAAGACCAATGTCCAAGTGTTAATCAATGAAATCAACAACCACAAGGTCGTATCTCTAATCGATTAAACTTTAACGCACAACCTGTATTATTTCAATTATAAAGATAAACAATATAATGCGGAAAATAAAATAACACAAACACTAGAAATTTTGTTAACGAGGAAACCGCAAATGCAGAAAAACACCGGGACCTAGTCCAGGTTGAATACACACTCTATTAAGCCGCTACAGACACTAGCCTACTCCAAGCTAACTTCGGACTGGACTATAGTTGAACCCCAATCAGTCTCCCATTAATTCAAGGTAGAGTTGTACTCCCTGCGCCTCTGATCCCAGCAGGATACTACGCACTTGATTCCCTTAGCTGATCTCACCCACAACCAAGAGTTGTTGCAACCCAAAATCGCAGACTTGATAATAAATAAATATGTCTCATACAGAAAAGTCTATCAAAGGATAAATCTGTCTCCCACAGAAAAACCCTAGGTTTTTGTTCCGTCTTAAGATATGAAATCAAGGTGAACAGGAACCAATTGATAATCCGGTCTTATATTCCCGAAGAACAACCTAGATTAATCAATCACCACTCAACAGTCTTACTTGAATACACAAGAGGACATCGAGGAATCACAAACAGTGAGACGAAGATGTTTGTGACTTCTTTATCTTGCCTATCGGAGAACTCTCACGATCTCAAGCCAATCAAAGATTGTACTCGTACGATAGAAGATGCAAGATCAGACCAAACAACTACGAAGAAACACCCATTGTCCAATGCAAGAGCACAAATTGACACTAGAACCAGTGATTATGTATCTGGCAACCATGGCTAGAGAGTGTGTATTCTGAGGGAGAACATTATGAATACGCACTACAGTTATCCAGAGTGAGAGTTGTGTTTTTTGACCTAGAAAAAACTACAAAAGAGTTAGTTGTTGCTTGGATGAGAGATCCAGAGGAAGATAGAAGGTGAGATTGTAGTCCCAGAAATCCTCCATATTTGGATAGAGTTGGGGACAAGGAGATTGTAGGTGTCTGCGCCGAACACTATTTGCAGTCAATTAGGATCAATATAACATGTGGTGGAAGATGAAGAGTGTTGGACCTTATCTCACTGAGTCATACCATTCACATAATGTCGATGAGATAGCAGTGGGTAGCACAGCTGTTCCTGTCCATTTGTTACCTAGTCATCCTCCTTTTAACCTGATGTCACATACCTATACTTATGGCACACAGAATGAGCCCATATCACAGCTTCCGGAGATAGATTTCACTTTAACATTCATCAACGCAGCTGGCGTTGAAGAGCGAGTAGAAGTTCCAAGGCAACCTTGTCCGTATAACATTTCTGCGATGGGTTTGACATTGCTAAGTTCATTTACATTTGTTTTCATTTTAAGTTTCTTGAATACTCCACTAAACCTACCTACTTTATGCTTGTAGGAACAGTGCTTCAGTTATATGTCACAACAATATGAATTATACGATGGAGCTCATCAAGTAGTACCGAGGGAGTCAAGGCGCATTTATTCCTCAAGTTCATGTTCCTCATCTGGAAGATCTTCTTCTTCAATACCATTTGTTTATTACTCACAACCAATCAATCAAGAAGATCTCATATTTGGTGGTTCATTTAATCAATGGCCTTCAACTCAAGGATGTTACCTTCCTAGGTGTGACGATGGAGAAACTACATCACACAATCAAAAACAACCTCACCAAAGCAATGAATTTACCGATGCGTTGTTAGATACCGAACCTAACATTGTTTATGATACTCAATACACCTCATAAACCCGTCGCTACTTTGAGTGAATGAAAGTACTTGTAGTGTTTTATGAAAACATATGGATTGTTATTTCTTTTTTTATGGAGTGTTTTAAGAAGTGTTTTAAGTACTATTTTTCTCTTTATTATGGAGTGTTATATGAAGCGCTTTTTTTAATGGATTGTCTTAATTTTGTTATATTAGGTAAATTATGCAAGGACCTTTGAGAAGAATTTTGTTCGGTCTTCCAGATGATGAAGATGATACTGAGCAGAATGTTATAGCAGTGGCTACGCTTTTGCAGTCACAGAGGAGGCAAGGACTACATCAACCCATACCAAATGAAGTCAACAAACGTCAAAAGGTGCACAAAAACCGTGTAAATGCCGATGCACGGATAATGCATTAATACTTTAACTTCAGGTGTACATATGGGCCAAAGAAGTTCAAAGGTCGGTTTGCTTTGCCGCGTCCCCTTTTTCTGAGAATTTTAGAGGAAGTTTGTGATTATGACCATGATTTTCGTTAAAAAACCGATGCTTGCGGTATTTCTGGCCATTCTCCATATATGAAAATGGTTTCCGTCATGAAACATTTTTCCAAAGGAATTGTACCAGATTCTCTAAATGATTACACACAAATGGCAGCGTGCACTATCTACTTTATCCTAAGAAGTTTATGGATGCAATTTGGATGTATAATGGTCGATACATGCGTCAGCCTACCGCTCAAGATACTGAGAGGATTTTGTCAGAGAATGAAGCTTGTGGGTTTCTTGGGAGAGGATTTTGTCAGAGAATGAAGCTTGTGGGTTTCTTGGGATGCTTGGTAGTGTGGGTTGTTTTCATTGGGCATTGAGAGCATGTCCTATGGATCAGGCAGGATCCCACGTGGGCTATAAGTCAATTCCCACGGTTGTATTGCAGGAGGTAGCTTCATATGATAGATGGATATGGCATTCCTATTTTGGGTTGGGTGCGCAGAATAATGATTGCAATGTCTTGCATGCTTTGGGTTTGTTCGATAGAGAACTTAATGGTGTAGCACCTCCTTGTCATTATCAAATCAATGGAAGATATTACAATACGGGGTACTACCTAGGAGATGGAGCATATCCTATGTATGGTTGTCTTGTGCAAGCATACAAACCCGCCTCAAACAATGCGGAAAGTCTTTTCAATCAATATCACGAAGCAAAAAGGAAAGACATTGAACGTGCATTTGGTGGTCTAAAGGGTAAGTTTGGTATTATATTGAAACCATGTCGTTATTATAAAAAATCGGACATGAAGGCAATTATGAGGGGGTGTTTGATAATGCACAATATGTGTGTTGAGATGTAATATCGCAATGAGGATTGGGAATGATCACGGGACAAGAACCTCAACCGCCAATTCAAGGAAATATAAGGCTACCTCCTCAAGTATTGTACAACCCGGCGCGTTGGGTGGAACTTCACGAAGAACTCACTACACACATTTGGCTATGACATGGAGATGGTTTGAGAGATGGAGATATTCCGAACCTAGTGATGGATAATGCCTTACTGGAAGTTCATGAGGGTACAACCGATGTGGACACCGATGAAGACCAATATGACCCCTCAAGGAGATAGAGCATTTTATGAGAATGGAGAGTAAATTTCATACTCCATTTTTCAATCAAGCACGTTTTCATTAAGTAGACAATTTAATTAGTTCTTGTAAACTCCATAATACTTCTTCATGCACGTTTATAATTACATCACATATTTAACTAGAACTTCATAAATACTTCTTCATGCACGTTTACAATTACATTACATATTTAACTAGAACTTCATAATACTTCTTCATGCATATACTTTATTCAAATCAACTTCGAGCTCCACCAAATATCTCCAAAGCGGTGATATGAATGAATGGCATTCCATGATTCATTTGGTATAAATTGAAAGCATCTTCACGATTACTATTTGACGCCCTTAATGAAATGTGAAAAAGCTTGCAATAACGCTTGATGCTTGCTAACCGAGATTGTGGTTGTTTTTGGCATCTTCCATTATCATTTCCATTGATTCTCACAAATTCTTGAACAACTTGTTCCAAAAATGTGTTGCTTGTTTGAGAGTTGTCGAAAGGATGTGTTGTTAATTTTGCGAAAAATTCTCACCAAATCATTGTTTTCGGCAATTGAGAATGAAACCATGCTTGAATTTTGAATTAAGAATTTAGGAGTAGAAAAAGAGAGTGAAACTTCACAAGTTTGGGGTGGGGATTTTGAGTTCATGTGTTGAGTTTATATACAAAAGAAACGATATGAGTTTGGGCTAGAAAATGTAGTCGTTACGCAAGCGCTAAACCAAACAACGTCAGCGTTGTTCCCTATCAGCCGTTAGATCAAAAACTAATAGTTGTTCTCAACGGCTAGAAACTAAGCATTGTACCATTCCGCGCCGGACGCTGGACAGTTCTACGCTGGACCATTCAGCGCTTTTCTTCTTAGTCATCAGATCAAGATGACCGTTGCATTTTCAACGACTCATATTTAATGGCCGTTTGAAACCTCAACAAATATATTTTCAGGCTTAGCTATAAATAGAGAACTACTTCTCCTTCATCCCTCACACCAAAATCAATTGATTCTCTTCTCCATTGATTTTCTTCTTCTACTACAATTTTGTTCATACAAAATATGGCACACTTTCAAACAAAAGAGGATGATGCACTAATTATCTCTTGGATTATAGCAAGTAACGATTCGATTAGAGGAAAAGATCAAAAAGGTTCACAACTTTGGAAGAGAATTATGCAAGAGTACGTTAAAAGATGGCCACAAGGTAAGGATAGGAAAAAAAGGCATTGCAATCAAGGTGTAACACGTTGAGAAGCAAAGTGAGGAAATATGTTTCATTCATAAGACCTTACTTCCGCAATAAACCTTCGGGATTGAATGAAAAAGATTATGTAAGTACCTTAAAAAAATTGATGTTTTTTTTTCTTTCAAATATATTTCATTCATAAGACACTAATACATTTTTTTCCACACTATCGCCTTGGAACTCAAAATTATGAAGCAGTAGGGGTAAACGTTGGATACATGAATCGGTTTTCCAGCTCCTGAAGACCTATCAACCAGATTACAATCCAAAGGTGAATAATGATGCTGGACCTAGTCAAGAAACTCAACATACTCAAGCAAATCAACCAAGTACTTCTGCTCCAGTCACTATGGATGAAGATTTGGAGGATATGGCAAGGTTTGGTAGCTCATCATCAACCCAACGTTCTGATACCTCAGACATATCGCGTAGAAGACGCTATTTCGACCAAAGGATGATGTTAGAAGTTCAGGGAGAGATGCTTCAAAAAGAAGGGCTCGTGAGGATAAAGCATCGGAGAGAGCATATGATAAAATGGACAAGCTCATACAACTTCTTGAAAATGCACAAGCACAAAGGGTTTCAAAGTATGAAACGGAGGAAGAGTTCCTTAAAAAAAATATGGAAAACACTACAATCTTGGCACAAACCCAACAAAGAGAATCAGACTTGAAGATCCTACGCCAAAATTTGAATGAAGTAGCGGATTGGGAGATACCCCTTTACAAGAAATGGAGGAACGAGATTTAGGTTCGTAATGGCTTTGAACTAATCCCCTAAACTAAAGTGATTTATGAGTGATAATTTAAGTTTGAATTAGAAGTTAATTTAGAAGTAGGATTTCAATTTCAATGTACTTTTTTAATTTTTAGAAGTAGAATTTTAATTTCAATGTAATTTTTAATTTCAAAAAACATTGTAACATTGTTTTGCAATGTAATGAAAAAAATTCTTAGTTTGCCAAATTTTAAAATTTCGAAACAAACAACCGTTGGAACAAATTGTGTAACTTTTAAAAATTCAAAATTTGAAAACATACATGTCTGGTGGTGTAACATGAGTGTGAGAAAACAAAGAATGAAAACAGTATAAAATTTAATTACTGAACTACCGATGGAGTAAAAAAGTAAAAAAAAAAGGTCAAGCGCTGAATGATATAGCGCTAACGTGTGGCGCGTTTCCAATCAACGCTAGAGCTTGGCGTTGAACCATTCAGCGACGACGCTTGGAATATTCTTCCTGGCGCTATTTCGTTCCGCGAAAAGGTAGTTTTCTTAGCGCCGAATCATTCAGTGAAACTATCTAGCTACTAGTTCACATGCTAGCAAATGGTAGGAGAGAGAACTAGTGTTAACTTTTTTGCCACACTTTTTTTTTGAATTGCAACACTTAAGTGCTAATCTAGCACCTTCAATCTAGCCCATAAGACTAAGTCTAACAAGGTTATAAATTTTGTTTATAATTGTACACCGTTGTCCCACAACTCTGTCATGTATAGCCGATAACCAACTTATAACTATCACTTGGGTCAATGTTGCCATCATTGTGCATCAATGTACTATGGCCTTGAGATGTACTTGCCTGGACACTTAATTCATAGCAAAATTATGCCAAATTGCTTCCTAACTGTTGCCATCATATGTTTTATGCATCATTGGATTCACTTAGACGAGTAATGGGCCATAGTGGTGCACTATCTTTCATCGCTAGTTTGTGTGCACTGTCCAGGATTTGGTCAAGTCTTGGACAATTACATGTTCTCATCTATCCTTGAGCTCTGCAAACTCAATTTCACAAATATGCATCAATGCAATATTTGCATACCGCATTCATCATTTGGCACTATCTTTCCTTTAGCTATGAAGATTCATTTTTCGGCCTGTGTGTTTCATTGTTGTGCCACTGACTAGGCCGGACATAGACCTTCCCTACCTATCATGTTTAACGTCCTCTTTGAATGTAACCAAGTAGTCTCGTTGTACTTGTTTCTAGCTTCTGCTTTTCTGAGAATTCCCTCTTAGAATTCAACACACTTATTGGCCTTGTAAACGTCATTAGCCAACTTTCATGCCTTAGTGAAAAAGCGGGGGTCTAACAACACCACCCAATATTTCGCTTAGCAATTTGTATGGACTAACTCCAAAATACTTTGCTAGAGAATCAACTAGACAGTCAGACTCAATCCAGATAAAAGTATCTCAAGAAGTTAATATCTCTCTCTTGATTTGATTTTTACTCAAGCTAAAAACAATAGCGAGTCTTTATCAAATACAAGGAATAACTTGGACGATACCAATGACCAATGTCCAAGTGTTAATCAATGAAATCAACAACCACAAGGTCGGATCTCTAATCGATTAAACTTTAATGCACAACCTGTATTATTTCAATTATAAAGATAAACAATATAAAGCGGAAACTGAAATAACACAGACACCAGAAATTTTGTTAACAAGGAAACCGCAAATGAAGAAAAACCCCGGGACCTAGTCCAGATTGAATACACACTGTATTAAGCCGCCACAGACACTAGCCTACTCCAAGCTAACTTCGGACTGGACTATAATTCAACCCCAATCAGTTTCCCACTAATTCAAGGTACAATTGTACTCCTACGCCTCTGATCCCAGCAGGATACTGCGCACTTGATTCCCTTTGCTGATCTCACCCACAACTAAGAGTTGATGCAACCCAAAATCGCAGACTTGATAATAAACAAATCTGTCTCACACAGAAAAGTCTATGAAAGGATAAATCTGTCTCCCACGAAAAAATCATAGGTTTTTGTTTCGTCTTAAGATATGAAATCAAGGTGAATAGGAACCAATTGATAATCCGGTCTTATATTCCCGAAGAACAGCCTAGATTAATCAATCACCTCTCAACAATCCTTCTTGACTACACAAGCGGTTTGTCGAGGAATCACAAACAGTGAGACGAATATGTTTGTGACTTCTTTATCTTGCCTATCGGAGAACTCTCACGATCTCAAGCCAATCAAATATTGTACTCGTACGATAGAAGATGCAAGATCAGATCACACAACTACGATAAAAGTAGTATCGGTCTGGCTTCACAATCCCAATGAAGTCTTTAAGTCGTTAACCTGGTTTTAGAGAAGAAAACCAAAGGTTAGAGGAGAATCGACTCTAGCGAGCGCACTAGTATCACACAGACGTGTGGGGATTAGTTTTGCCCAATGCTAGATGTCTCCTATATATAGTTTTCAAATCAGGGTTTTGCCTTAGTTACAAAGCAATCAATATTCACCATTAGATGAAAACTTGATTTAGATTCAAGCTAATATTTCTCAAACGTTAGATCGAAAACTTAGCTTGTCACACACACTTGAGATATACGTCTACTGGGTTTGTGAAAACCGTGCCCAAACGTGTACGTGTATGTTGGTTCAACATAGTAACCCAAAAGATCAACCATATGAGCATTTCATATTAACCTTGTTCTTCTTCACCATAACTAGTTCAATTGACTCAAATGAACTAGTTAGATAGTTGTTCAATTGCTATGAGATCTTATGTAACTACACAAGACACAATTGAAATAAAGATGATTCGATTCGATTGAATCAGCTCATGAACTTTATAGCCACGGTTTGCATACTGCATTCCTTAGTAATTTAAGTTTCATGTTCAGAGCACATCTTTATATCATAACCTACTCAAGTACGCAAACAAGTTCGCGGACTTAAGACAACCGGCAGAGTTTTCTAAACTAAGCAGAAAATCTCAGCAAGGAGACTTCCGCCAGTTCGCGGACTAAACACGCAAACGAGTTTTTGGAAAATCCAACAGAAATTCTCAGCAAGAGAACTTCCGTCAGTTCACGGACTGAGTCCGCGAACTCAAAGCCAATTCCTCCGGTTTCTCTCAATCAACAAAGTTCGCAAACTTCGGATTAAGGAATAAGACTTATGCACATATGTGTTTCCACACAATGCTTATATCCATCATTGGTTATATATACCTAAACTCTCATTCCAACCATTGAAACATTCTTAGAGGACGTTATATAGTTGTTACACTATTTCTCGTCAAAGCGATTTTCAAAGTGATTGAAACATTATGACTTTCGTCATTAGGTGAAGATAAACCCGATCAAAGCGAAACGCTTTACCAACACATGATTTCGAGATATAGATAGGCGAGATATACTCGGCTCGAAATATCAAATGTGTATGATCCAGTCTATATAGCATACGACTTTTGTCTCATAAGAAGTAGGAGATAGAAGAGATAGACTTTTGATTGATATATAAGTTCAAGTCTCCACATACCTTTTTGTTGATGAAGTTCCACGGTTCCTTGAGTAGATCTTAGTCGTTGTATGATGAATCGCCATGAAGTCCTTGAGCTCAATTACACTTTTCTATCCTAGTCCGAGACTTAGCTATGTAGACTAGAAATCAAGACTCATAGTTTTGATCACTAACATTGACAAACATGCTTGAGATAGCAACGCATGCGAGGTCAACCGAGCTATGCTCTAACACTTAGCATCAACATTACTTAGCTTACTGCCTTGTCATTGATCTCATACACTTGGGCTTTGTCTCTGTGTTGTGCACTACGCTTCAACTACCACTCAAATAATGTGTCAATACCCAAATGCTAACTGAAATTCTTACTAGCCAACTTCCATATATTACTGCTATAATACTAATAATAATTAATACACATATTGATTATCGTATTTTATTTGTTTTAATTGTATTTTTTTTTCTTAAATTTATTATTTATTTATTTATTAAAACAATAATTAGGTGACTATATCCATACAGTGCTTTTACTAACTATAAGAAGAAGGATTTGTAAATCTCTAATTTCGAGTATCACGATCTAGTCTAAGGTAAAGAAAACAACAACCTAAATAATAAGGTTAGCTAAGTAGGATAAACCCTGACTCGAAATGCTAAATAAAAATACCAGGTATACGTCTTCTCAATAAAAGTTTAGTTAATAAAAGATGTCTAACAATCACCATGGATTTTTAGTTGCTTTTGAAAAAGAAAGTTCTGCAAACCAAAGAGCCTTATTGAAGGGACAATAAAGAAGGATATGTATTTGTGTTTCATCAACATTGTTGAACAAGGGACACCTAGCGAAGATAGAAGGTATCCTAGCACTAAGGGTAACACTGACAGGTAGTATCTCACGATAACATTTCCATATGAAAACCTGCACTCTTAGTAATACATTTAAACCCCAGATTTTTTTCCAGATCCCATTATCACTCCTATAATGTGTGTTGTTATTATTTTCCATAATAATTAAGTGTGAATGTACAGATTTTACCGTGAGGTTTCCAGAGTTCGTCAAAGGCGAAACAAATTTATCAGGTTGAAAAATATTCTCCGAAAGGTTTATACTTAGAATGTTTTCATCCACTCGAGGAGGAAAGACCCGGTTTATTAAAATGATGTTCCATTCCCTAGAATCATTCTGTATAATATCACCCACCTTGTGGAGAGTGTTATCAATGGTGAGGACAATTAATATCAATTCTACTTAAGTTGTTTGTGTTGTATACGATAATCTAATTATGAGACCAAAGTTGTATCTCTTTTCCATGCCCTACCTCCCAGATTCCTATTTGTTGGACCACTTTGAGGCCAAGAAACAGACTTTTCCATAACCAAGAGCTATTTGGATTAGCTTTAAGGATATCCAGCGGAGATACTCTTTTGAAGTATTTAGTTTTAAGAATTTTAAAACAAGGTTGTTCTGGGTTCTTAATCATTCTCCAAGTTAGGCGAGTTAACATAGCTATGTTGAATTTTAGAAATTGTTTAAAACCTATCCAGATGCCCAAAATGTTATGCAGAACCCCCTATTGTTATCGTTATTTTTTTAACGAGGAAACCGCAATAGCTGAAAAACCCCGGGACCTCGTCCATATTTGAATACCAAACTGTATTAAACCGTTACAGACACTAACCTACTATCAGACTTCATACTGGAATGTAGTGGAGAATGAATTCACCCTCCAAGTAATTCAGTTACAGTTGCGCTCCTTATGTCTCTTGAACCTCACAAGGCTCTACGCAATTGGTTCCCTTATTTGACGTCCTTTACAACTGTTGCTTCAATCTAAGTGAATACTTTTGATAACAATCTTCTATAACACATAAGTCTATTTGATTTCGCTTTAGATCAAAGATCAAGGCTTGGAAATCTGTTTGCAATAGACAAATCTAGTAAATCCTATAATCTGTAACACTTACACTCACTTAGATAAGAATCTTGGATTCTTTACAACCTCTCAAGAACAATCTTTAACTTATTCATTAAGAACAGTTTTCAGATATCTATCTTGAGGAGCCACAAAGTCTGAGACGAATAGAACTTTGCGATTTCTATCTATCTTGCTTGAAAGAGATTACAAGAACCTCTATAACGGAAAAGCAAGACCCGGATACATGAAATATCAATATAAATATAGTCGGATCTGGCTTCACGAATTCCCAAAGCGAAGTCTTTCAGTCGTTGACCTAATCATGTTTCTCATAGGAAACCCGGATCGGTAGAGGACGACTCTAGCTATCAACTAGGACACAAAGTGTCAGGGATTAATTTCTCACATGAAAGAGCATCTCTATTTATATTTTTTCAAGAATGAGGGTTGCTTAGAATTCAAGCTAAGATAAGTTGAGAATCAAGCAAACACTTTCTCTGTTAAGATGAAACTCTAATTAGGGTTTCAAGTAAGCATGTGAGAGATTATCTTGAATTCACATTACAAGAATATACGCAGTGGTCCGGTTATGGAACCGTGTACATAACAAATATGTTTTATGAACTATAAAGAAACTGATGTTCATTCAAACACTTGAGAGTTTAATCATGACGCACATACACAAGTATTTTAATGATCAATGATGTCTTAGAAGTGTTTAAGAGAGTCATAACAATGCTAAACACATCTAAAAAAAGCATCTGCTAAATTCTAATGAGACCGTTGGTGAAACATTTCGTGAACCGTAAGGCAAGTTCACGAGTCAGAGTGCTATAGTTCGTGAATCGGGTTCCCAACCCTACTCGGCCCGAGAACTCTTATGGATATGGTTCGTGAACCAGGTTCGCCAACTGCTAGCTTTTTGCACCAACTTGAAAACTCAGTTCACCACGGTTCGTGAACTGTCCCCAAATGAATTTAAGGTTTGCGAACTGGTTCGCCAACCTTGTATGTATTTCTGAAAATCAAATATCCATGGTTCACGAACTGTTTCGCCAACGTACCCTGAGCTGAAATAACATAAGTTTTTTATTTTTCTCTTTAGATGTTTGAAACATTCTCAGATGATAAATCATTTGCATGAGCAATTATCTATTGATCCACAAATTAATTCTTGATAAATAAATTATTTTGAACTAATATTGTTAAGGACCTTTGAACATCAATGCTTGAATCATATTTCTAGATGATTAATAGAACAAGCTTGACTCGAAATTTTTTCTTTGCGATAAATCTATTACAAGTCATATGACATAATCGTAAATGATAGATAGTGAGTAAAATAGAATGGTTCAGTCTTCAAATACATGAATAATGAAGTTCTCCAAATGTCTTCGTCGATCTTGGGTCTTCAAGGGTGATGTCTGATACTCAACTACCAAATTTTAACCTAGTCTGAGACCTGACTTGGTAGACTAGAATCAAGAAATTGTTTTGATCAATTAACATTGACAATAAGATTGAGATAGAAAATCTTGTGGGTTCAACCGAGAAATATTGTTCTGACATATTCAGGTCTTGAAATTGTTCAGCAACACTCTATATGGGCTGTGAAATGTGGTACTAATATCAGCATATGGCTAGATTGTTGGGTGATAGGATTAAATAACCCACCTGTTATAATCACTGGATCATCTAGCTATGAAAATTTTAATCTTGTTTGTGAGCTCTTCTTACCAAGAACTAGATAGCGAAATGTGGATACCATATGGAAACCTGACGAAAAAGGAAAATCCTCAGTAAAAAGTGCATATAAAACTATTTGTCATAGTGAGGTTAGCAATATTATTTATAGTGAGTGATCATACCCTTAGAGAAGTTTGCAAGAACCTTTGGCACTTTAGAATTTCTCATAGAGTACAACTATTTGTTTTTAAATGCATCAATGACATTGTTTCTGTTAGACTAAAAATTGCAGTAAGTCTGACATCGAGACAGAATGTTGTTTTTGTAGTGCTAGTGTGGAAAGTATGAATCATCTCTTTATGGAGTGTAGCTATGCTAGGTCTGTTTGGTTGGATATGAATATAAATATTAGTTGTGTCATGATCAATTTCCTAATTTTCATAACCGGTCATAAGTTGGTTTCATTATAATACTACTGCTTTATGTATGAATGATGAGAATTACCTATGCAGAATCATGTGTATTGTTTTTTTTTTCTAAATCAATTATTTATTAATTTCAAAACAAAGTTCCAAATTACAATTCCAGATTACAAATCAAAAATGAAATGCAGACTCTAAACTACCCAAGTACTTAAGACATTCTCAACAAAACTAGCAGAACCTATAGTATGCACAATTGGGCTTTTCTATTCTGGGTAAAAAATTGGGCCTGCCATATTGAAACTGCCTTTCACCAGCTGATAATCTAGCTCCTCTCTTAGCCACAGTATCTGCCGAGAAATTGATTTCTCTGAAACAATGGTCAAGTTGTATGATAAAAACCTTGGATTTTGCCTTCCTCCATCTGGATTTTAAGAACCAAGGAATCTTACCTCCTTCAAAATCTTGCAGTACTGCTTTGGAATCAGATCTAATAACAATCTTAGTTAATCCCCACTTCATTGCCGATTCAGCTGCGCATACCACTGCATAATTTTCTGCTATGTATTTGGTTGCAACTCCAATGCCCCCATACAGAGTGCCAATTACCTGGCAGAACTCATCTCTTATCACAATTCCAAAACCAGCTGCTCCTAGGTTTCCAAAAGATGAACCATCACATCAAAAAAGGATATAACCTGCAGTTGGAGGATTCCAATAACAAGCTTTTATACACTGGTATTTTGATGCTCTTTACCCCGAGTTGAAAAAACTGATTATGTTATCATCATATTCTTGATTCCATTTATATCATTTCATTCTAATACCCCCTTCTTGATCATATTTTTGTACTCTTCTTTTAATACCCTGAGTATTTGGCTTTATCTCTTCAAAGTTTTTTATTCTCTTGGAACCAAATCTCTTTAAGAATAACACATGAGGTTGTGATCCATATTTCCTGAATGAGTGAGCTCTTATGCTTTGCACATTTCCAAACATCTTTAAAGGATTTAGGAACTTTAAATTTGAACACACCTGATATCCATTCCCATATCTCAATACTGGCAGTAAATTCCCAAAGTAAGTGTTGCATACTGTCCTGTGATTTTTCACAAACACAACACCTAGATGCAAGCTCATATCCTTTAATTACAATTATAGCATCATCAACATATACTCCTTGTATCAACTTCCAGACATTACTTGCAACACTTGGGTGTAAAAAGTTGTTCCAAACATACCTTGACCAATGTTTTTTAGTCTCTTTGTGTCTGAGCTTATTTGTTGCAGCTGCAATTGTAATTTTGCCCTTAAATTCTCCATTCCAAATGATTTCATCTTCATTTCCATATATTTCTGGCAGTTTTTGGTTCAATAATGCATTTTGAAGTTCACTTGGAATCAACCATGAGCCCTCTTGTATTATATCTGCTAGTTTCATCTTTTTATTATCTAAGAAGTACTGAGAGGATCCCATTTTATCTACTAGTGGAGTGTTACTAATCCAGGTGTCATACCAGACTGAGATATCCTTACCATCTCCTATGTTCCATCTTATATCCTCCTTCATAGCTTCCCATGCCCATTTAAGACCTGGCCACACAGATGATAATTGCCACTTTGTACTCCACCGCCCATTTTTATCAACATATTTTGCCTTAAAAAAAGCTGCCCAATCTTCATTAGAATGCAAGATTTTTCACATCATTTTCATTAATAAGGCTCTATTTATAACTGCAAGTTTTGGAATAGCCAGACCACCTTCATTAAGGGGAGTGCATACTTCTTCCCAAGCAAGAGTCTTGTATTTTTAATTTCTCCATCACCAGACCATAGGAAGTTTCTTATAATCTTCTCACAGATTTTGATTACTGATGAAGGCCATTTATATACTGTCATATTGTAGATTGGGATGCTACACATAACTGACTTTATAAGAACTAGCCTCTCTTGAAAAGACAACATTCTCCCGTTCCAAGCTTCCAGTTTTCCTTGTAACATTTCAACCATTGGCCAAACTATAGATGTTTTAACTCTCCCTACTGATAGTAGAACACCTAAATATGTATCAGGAAATTCACTTCTCTCCATTTGCATAATGTCTTGAATAAAGTTTTTCCTTGATTCATTGGTTCCATCTATGAAGAGTTTGCTCTTACTCTTATTAATGATCTGCCCAGAACACTTTTGATATGTATTTAGTAATTGCAGCAAATTTTGAAGACATTTCTTCCCTCCATTGTAAAACATAAAAATATCATCTGCAAAAAACATATGAGTTGGTGCAATGCCTCCTCTTATGACCATTGGATTGATCTTACCCTCCTTCACCAATTGAGTAATTTTCTTACTTAGAACTTCTTCCATTAGCACAAATAAAATTGGATAAAGTGGGTCTCCTTGCCTTAACCCTCTACTCACTGGAAAGAAACCACATGGACCTCCATTTATTAACAATGAAATTCTTGCAGATTTAAAGATCTTGTGCAACCAATCACACCAACTTGCAGAAAAACCATATCTTTGAAGTACTTGAAAAAGGAATCCCCAGCTGACAGAATCATAAGCTTGTGAGATGTCAAGTTTAATCCTAACATTACCTCCCCTCCTTTTCTTTTTCATCTCATTGACCATTTCAGATGCAAGAAGTACTTGTTCTTGAATGCATCTTCCTTTTATGTAAGCTACTTGTTGAGGAGAAACCAACTTTTCCATTAGATTGCTCATCCTTACTGTAAGTATCTTTGTGATAATCTTGAAGCTGACATTACTCAGTCCAATTGTCCTAAATTGATTTGGATTCTTAGCACCCTGTACCTTTGGAAGTAGAACTAGAAAACTTGAGTTAAGACCTTTTGGAATAAACTGCCTTTGCCAACAATATTGTATTGCTTGAACTACATCTTCATTTATGATCTGCCAGCATGCTCTATAAAAACAACCAGAGAATCCATCTGGCCCTGGAGAGCTATCTGGATCAATGCTAAATATAATACTCTTTATCTCATCACTGCTAGGAATAGCATCCAACATTTGTTGATCTTCTTCAGTTATTTTCTTTGGTATTACTTTTAATAATGCATCATCTACTTCCACTTCCTTAGATTTTAAATTTTTCCTCAAAGTGCTTTACTAAGATATCTGCTATCTTTTTTTGGTCTGAAGTAATATTTCCAGCTTCATCTTCTACTTCACTTATACAGTTTTGAGCTTGCTTGATCTTGATAGATGTATGAAAGAAATTTGTGTTAGAATCTCCTTTTTTAATCCATCTAACTCTAGCTTTCTGCCTTAACATTGCACTTTTTTGAACCTCCTTTGTATTAAAATCATTCTGTGCTTCCACCAACTTCTTCAATTTCTCTTCATCAAGAGGATAATTATCAGATTCTTCCATTGCTCTTTGAAATTTGACTTCTGCTTCTTTAATTTGCAGATTTACATCCCCAAAAACCTCCCAGTTCCATAACTTAAGAATGTTTTTAAGTCTTTTTAGTTTTGATTGAAACACAAATGCTGGATCTCCCTCTATATGCTCAGACCAACTTTTGAACCACTTCCATGAAATCATGATGTGATAACCACATTTTTTGAAATTTAAAAGGAGCATTTCTTGGCTTTGGAATATTTGCACTACCTCCCAAAATAGGTGCATAATCTGAAGCAATTCTTAAGCCCACCTTGAAACCCCAATCTTCATTATGCTGCGACCATAATTGATTAAACATTGCTCTATCCAAACCATATAAGATTCTTTTACTACCATATTGATAATTTGACCAAGAGAACTGTTGACCTGTTTTAGGAGCTTGAATTAAACCACAAACATCAATACAAGTATTGAAATATAACATAGATCTTCTATTTGGAGCTTTTCCACTAATTTTCTCTTCCACACAAGTAATTGCATTGAAATCCCAAAGAATTAACCATGGCTTCTTCAACTCACTAATCACTTCCATCTCTGACCATAAAAATCTTCTTTGAATTAACCCCACATGTGCATGAACACCAGAAATTAAAGAATCCCCCACACTTACAGTGATCATCTGACTGGACATAGACACTACTGTTGGTGTTGGTAATGTCTTATTCCAAAATAACCAGATGTTCCCTTTTTTATTAGCAACTGAGTTGTGAATCACCATGCTTTGCATACCAGGCAGATTCAGCTTATTACAAAAAGAAGAAGTACAAAAAAAAAATAGGTTCTACTACCCATACTAATGAAGGGTTAAACTGATTTACTAAAGACCAAAGTTTTTCTTGAGCCTAGGTCTTTTAAGGCCCCTTAAATTCCAGTATATTACTTTCATGGTTTAGGATGGAGGCCTGTAGTGCCTCCTTTTCCTTGATTTTTCCTAAAATTATACTTCATAGGATTTTGTTGAGTATTTACCTTTAATTCAGTATTTTTTTTAGAGTCTCCGAAGGAGTTGGTACTGCAGGTTTTTGAATAACTTTGGACCAAGAGGTAGTAGGAACACTTTCCTCAGAAACTGATCCATTCTTGCCATTGATATACTTCACCACACTTGTGTCTAGAGAATTATCTTCTACAATTTGTAGAACTTTTGTTGGACTTAACATCTCAATCATACTCTCCTCACCCTCATCAACATTTTGCAAAGATTCAAATCTTCCTGAATTAATTGGCACAGTGACTGTTAAACTCTGAACTGGAACTTTAAGAATATTGATTTGTGTAACTTGTGGTTCACAGATATCAAAAGGTTCCATGTTTTGGACTAGTGTTGCTCCTATCTTTGGTTTTGGTGAATCCTCTGTTGTTTTTGATGTGTTGCCCATATTGGTTCTACCAACTTTTTGACTTTCCTCAGCTTCTTGATTTAAATTCTTATTTGCCCTGCATTCTGGCCGTGTATGTCCAATTATTTTGTAGTGTGGACAAAATTTTGGAAGATTAGTAAGAAGAACACTTTGCATAAACCCTCCATATCTGTTCTTAATCCAAAGTTTATGAGGAATTTTTGTTGCAAAATCAATTTCTACCAACACTCTTGCATATAGACCATTTTCATAGTTTAAAGTCACTTCATCAACCTTCACTGGAGTTCCAATAGCACTGCTAATGGTGAAGAGAGTTTTCTCATCCCAGTATTCCATACTAAGACCAGGATAATGGACCCATACCAGAGCTTTCGATGTTCTTTGATTTTCTGGCCTAAAATTAGACATCCAATTCCTCACCCTTAAAACTTGATCAAGTACTTCCCATTGTCCTGATTTAATTAGCATTTTATCTTCCATATTATCCAATTTGATAGTGAAAAAACCCTTTCCCAGAGAAATCATTTTACATTGACCCTTTCACTTCTATTGATTCTTCAAACTTAGTACTGCATCAGCAAATTTCAATCTCAAAAAGTCAAGTCTACCTATTAATGAAAATTTCCATACATCATACCTATCTTCAGAGACATTAATGAGATCGATCGATGGACTTTCTTCAACAAGAGTTGCAAGATCTACTTGAGGAACTTCCATCTTTCAAAACCCTTATTTCTTCAAACGAACAACACAAAAAGATTCAAATAAACTTGTAATAATTGCTTAACATCTTATTAAACACCTATCATCAATTAATCTGTAAGAAAATCACCTGAGTTAATAATCAGATACCCTATAAACGAGAATCGAGAAGAAAAATTTCGCCGAGTCCGTCGCCGATTCGCAGAGCACTAATTCGCCGATTCAGAAAGTTCCTCTTCCAAATCATATGTATTGCGTGGTATATTTAGAATGATACATGTATCCTTATTTTTCAAGGAATTAAGCCTAATATTCTGGAAAAATTACCTTGAACATCTTACATGATTTTTGTACTCATATGTATTCATCATAAGTCTCTGATTTAAGATCAGGAGCAATTACATGACTGACTCGAATATATTCCACGGTTTCAACAAATTCAAAAAGACCACAAGAATTATTAGGATGCACCCGAAAAAAAAATCAAAATCAAAAGACAAAAACTAATTAGAACTTAAGGTTTGAAAGAAGATAAAAAAAAAGTGGATTCAAAAGAGGGTTTGGCTGCTCAGATCGGCAGAAGAGCCGATTTGAGCAGAGCAGCGGTTAGAATTTTAGAGTTTTTGTTATTTTTTCCCGGAAAGAAAATAGTATCAACATAAATAAATGAAAACGCATGTGGTACCAAATCCATCCGCTGCTTACCGCCATACGGGTAAATGCTAATCACCGTGCCTAATCACTATGCCTCAAGGTTTGAAAAACGGGTCACGGCTCGGGTCACGGCCACTAGGTGTGACCGTTATAACGCGTTTTGACGGGTGTGAACACATTTCGGACAAAAATCATGTTATTTAGGAAAAAACACGTTTTTATACGTTATTTTAAAATAACGGGCGTTATAACGGTTAAATAGAAAATAAAAAAAATTATGATCTAAAATTCCTATCTAACGGTTATAACGTGCTTAACGGGTCTAATAACGTTGTTACAACGTTTTTTTATATATTTTTATTTTATTCATTTATTTTCAAAGTTTTTATTATAATTTTTTATTCTTTAATTTAAAAAATAAAGAATTGTAAAAAAATATTTTAAATTCTTTTTTATAAAAGAACGGTTATAACTGACATGAAAACGGGAAAAATTGTCTAAAAAACTCGCGTTAAAATGTTATTTAGAAGGATAAAACGTAAAACAGTTATATCGTGTGTGGAAACAGAAAAACGGTCCTATAAAACTGTCGTTATTTCCTATTTATCAGCGTTATATAGGTACGGGTTAGGGGACCCTCACGGTCACGGTATATGGGTGTGACCACTTTAACGGCGGGTTTTTTCAGAAAAAAAACAGGTGTTTTTAAGACCTTGCTATGCCTGGACAAAATCCAATTTGGTGCAAAAGCTGGCGTCCTGGACATCTTGAAACACTATCACTCCTTTCTGTTTACAGAAACGGGTAAAGCCCAATACCCAGACAAACGCCCGCCAGGCAATAAACGGTTAAGATTCACAAGCGATCTTTGTTAAATCTGAATCACACCTTGTTAGGGTTAGCTACTATTAAACCCTAATTTCCCAGCCTCTATCACTTCTTTGAGTTTTTTTTCTTCAAAACAAAAGCCTCCAGTAAATCGCAGAGCGGATTGATCTTCGATCTTCGCTCGCACCACAGATTCTCGTAAGTCTCTCTTCACCTTTCTATCTCTTTCTGAATCGCAGTTCTTAGATTCATTAACAATATTTGATTTTCTCAGAAATCGTTATCTTAGTTAGGGTTTTGTTTGTAAATGATTTTATGTTTTCTAATGGTTACTCCGCTCTCTATTTTAGGGTATTCTAGTTACGAGCATTCGTCATTTTATAGTTTATCAATGGATCCAACCTAGTAGTACTTGGTTGTATCTACTGTTTGAGCTGTTGAAAGAAACAGTTTACTGTTTGGGGTCAGATGTAATCTAGATGATATGTAAGGTTTACGGTTGTATTCAGAATTTTCAGTCTCAGATGTGGTTTTGAAGATACATTCAAGGTCCTTTCTGTTGTATCTGGTCTTTGAGAATAGGGTTATAGCATTTTTTTCTTCCTGTAGCACAACTCTCTATGGATTAACTGTAACAGCTGGAATCAGAAGAATTGTAAAGTAATAATTAGGGTTTGTTGCTAGTAACTAATATAAGTAAGGGTGTTTATGAATGTGTATCTCAATGTGTTTGTATTCAGCCTTCAGCATATAATAAGTATAAATTTATACCATTGGTGCCGTCATTATTTTTCGAGTTGTTGATGTTTAACATGCTTCTTTGCAATACTGGAATGTTGTGTGGCTACATGATGTATGATTGGATTAATATGAATGTTCAATGTTTACATTCTTGAAAATGCATGATAGCTGTATATGCTTACAGTCTATTAAAAATATCAGAAATATATATATTTTTCATTAGCTTTTCTAATGTTAAATTGATATATCCAGACCAATCAAGATGTTTACCGCTAGGAGGAAAATCTCAAAAGATAAGGGTGCTGAGCCCACTGAGTTTGAGGAGACAGTTGCTCAGGTTTGTATCTGTTCTTCATCAGTTCGTAATGGAATTTTCTTAGCCTGGAGTTTCTTGAACGACTTAAACTGATCCCTCTTTCTTTTGCAGTCATTCTTTGACTTGGAAAACACAAACAATGAACTCAAAAGTGATTTGAAGGACCTTTACATTAACTCAGCAGTGTAAGGAAACAAACATTCTCTACGAGTTCACCCTGGTTACTAGTCTTCATTGGTCTTAATTTTCTTAATCTTAATGTCCATTTGCAGTCAAGTTGATGTTTCTGGAAACCGAAAGGCCGTTGTCATCCATGTTCCTTACAGACTCCGCAAAGGTTTCCGAAAGATTCATGTGAGGCTTGTACGAGAGCTCGAGAAGAAGTTCAGTGGCAAGGTATATATACTACACTATCTTAGTCCAGCTACATTCTTAGAAATGTTGTATATGTCTTAACCTGAATACTCTCCTTGTATCTTCTTTAGGGTTAGGTATCCTATCTTAGTTTAGCTACATCCTTGGAAATGTTTTGCACAGTATGAACTTGAATATTCTACTTGTGTCTGCCGTATTGGATATGTTTGCTGTTTGTATTTTGTCTTAATATTTCAACAATGGTCGCTGCCACGTAGGTTAAGTGTTGAGTTTTACAAATATGGACCTGCTTTTTTCTAAATGTTTATCTCTCCATCAATGTCTTATTTCTTATGCACTGCCAGGTTGCATCATTTTCATTTATGTTAATAAGTCTTCGCTGATTGATTGACACAGTTTTCTGTGGCAGTCCGCAGTTTTGAAATCACACTTTCACTCATCTGATTCTGTATTACTATTTTTTGTAGGATGTGATCATGATTGCCACCCGAAGAATAGTGAGACCCCCAAAGAAGGGCGCTGCAGTCCAACGTCCTCGCAGCCGTACTCTTACTGCTGTGCACGATGCCATGCTTGAGGATGTTGTGTACCCTGCTGAGATTGTTGGAAAGCGCATTAAGTACAGGCTAGATGGATCCAAAATTATCAAGGTAACAACTTCTAATGTCACTTGAATATAATGTACTTTTCTTTTATGCTAGGCTAGAGAGGAGGCACAAGTTTTTCTGAAAGCTTGTCTCTATGTTAGGTAGATAGGAGTAGTGATGCTGGGTTTGCAAATTGTCAAAATTTAAAAACCATGAAAACACCTAGTTTCAAATCTGTGCATCCTGACATGATTCTGTCTTTTGCACTTATTTGCAGATCTTCTTGGATCCTAAGGAAAGGAACAACACTGAATACAAGCTAGAGACTTTCTCCGGAGTTTACAGGAAGCTTTCTGGAAAAGATGTTGTCTTTGAATACCCCACTACCGATGCTTAAATTCCTATCCCATTGCTTGAGCAGTTGAGCTATGTTTTGATTGTGACCATGGATGCTTTAAGTGTCAGCAGCAACATCAGTACTTAAGAGCCATCATTTTGCTTATTATTAAGGAATGTTTTTAGTAATTTATCAATATTTCTAGTTAGTATTGTTTGAAGTTTTGACACCAAATGCTTTAGCACAGTTTTTCTGTTCTGTTCACAAAAGATAATTAATTTGGTCATTTCAAAAGAGCTGTTGTGGGGTGTTAATGCGCTTTCTCTATTAATTGTAGAGGAAATCTAAAGCGGTTTGCTTACAACGTCAGAAGCAACTATTAAGACTGCAGCTTTTACGACTGCTGTTAGTATTGTATGCTAATATCATACAATAAGTCTTTACTTCTGGTAGAGATGTAAAAACCAAGTCACTTTGCCGCTCCTACATAAAATGTTGTGTTTATTATTGTGATGTTTCTTAGATCTTTTTGAGAAAGCCTGTAAGCAATGGAATGAGAAAAAGCCTATAAGCTGAGAAAGCCTATAAGCAATGGAATGAGAAAAAGCCTATAAGCAATGGAAGCACGTAGCGGACGAAGATGCCAGTTAAAAAATAAGGGTGAACACTGAACAGCGGTTCAGTTTGAGTACATTAAGACCCATGTTTCCATAAAAGTGTACTAGTAAGTCATAAATTGTAGGAATTATAATGCTGTCAATACTTAGTTTGTGAGTGAATCTGCAACAGTTTTCTTGTACGAGTAACACCTAGAAACAGCTATATGAACACCAAGCCCCAAAGTACATAATCCTGCTAATAACCAGTAATAATAATCAAGGTGAGCCCTATTAAGATTGTCCCCCAACCATTCATCTCCATTTTCTGAACTCGCAAATTTTACAACTGAGATGATAAGGCTGCTTAAAAAACTCCCGACACCCATAATACTCAGTAAACTGCAGCTCCTATACTTTTCATCTCATCAGGCATTTGATCATAAAAGAATTCCTGTAAGCCAACAATAGTAAATACGTCTGCGACTCCTGCTATCACATATTGAGGCAGTAACCAACAAACACTCATAGGAACTGTTATATTGGGTTGGTCGATTAAACCATATTGCATAGCAACTTGAACTCGTCTCGCCTCTACTGTCGCCGCTACCCCCATTGAAAGTGCTGCAAAAAATATTCCGATCCCAGTTCTTTGAAGCATTGTTATTCCAGATTGGATTCCTGTCCAGTTTCTTGCTATTGGAACTAGAATTCTATCGTGAATCACGACTGTCGGGATTATTGTCAAACCGATTATTACTTGAAGAGAAGCTGAAGGTATGCGGAAGTCGTGAACAAGCGTTCTGTCCATTGAACTTCCTTGCTTAGTGAAAAATGTACCTCCTTGTGCCTGAACTATGGCGAAAGACAAGCAACTCAACCAAATGGGGATTAAACGTAGTAGGAGCTTCACTTCTTCTACTTGGGTAACAGAGCAAAGCCTCCAATCATTTTTCATGTGGCTCGATGTATCCATTTTGTCCTTGATTGCAGCTTTGTCCAAACACCTGAAGGATTTTCAGACAGAGAATCACCAACTAGCTAGATTCTCTCACGCGCATGCGCTCGTATTCAGGCCTCGGCCTTCATGCAGCTAATCACTACACCAGTATGTATATACACCAAATAACAAGCTATGCCTTGCTAGCCCAACGATGCACATCCAGGCTCACAAGAAGCCACTGAGCATATTAGAAATAGTACGACTCATGCGCATGTCAGTTGCGCGCAGGCACACACCACTTATTCCCCTCCCGGACATATGGGGAGAAGAAGTCTGGAGAGGGTATGCGGTGTTCCACCCTCCACCATTGGAGGGGTGATCAATGATCATTGATTGAAACACTAGAGTGTAGGAATGCACTTACTTGAGTTGATTAGTGGGAGCGAGGATCCATCCCTTGGATGCTAAACCAGGATCATCTCGGTTTTCTTCCTCATACAATGGAACCCCATCCTTTGAGACACATAAATGACGTTTACGGTAAGCTGCAACGAACACTTGTATAATTCGAACTAATGGACTTCCTTTAGGAACATGACTACGATAGAATCCTGAACCTAATAAAAAAATAACCAGTGCAACTACCATTGCAAGTGCAGGAAGACCAAAACCGATCATCCATCCTACGTTTTCTTGAATGTAAAATACGACTAACATACCAACCATAGTTCCACTACATAGTCCAAAGTACCACCAATTGAAAAATGAACTTTTTTCTTTCTTTTCCTCTAGAATACGTTCATCAAATTGTTCTGCACCAAATGTCTGAACACATGGTTTATGTCCACCCTCTCCTATTGCAACAAAATAGAGCGAGACAAAGAACACCCAATATTGAGATTTTAGTGGAATCAAAGTGGATACGGAAAGCGTTAACATAACTAGTCCCTACATTCAGAGAAACCCCAAATCAGAATCTCAAGCAAACGTCTTAAAATGTGTATGTATAATCAACTGAAATGAAATATAACCCACCATGACATAAATGAAAGAAGAGATGATAATTGTGTTAAACCGGCCTAAGTAAGAATCAGCAATGATAGCTCCTAACAACGGAAGCAGAGTCGCTACACCTGACCAAACGTTGACGTTCTGGGAAGCTCTTGCTGTAGACTCACCCAGTATATCAGTGAGGTAAGTAATGAGGTTTCCCGATGTTCCAGCAAATGCAAATCTCTCTGCAACTTCAACACCTAACTCATGCCACACAATTATATGTACTTCAGATGAATTTCTAAAGCCTGAAGTAAAACATTACATAGTTGGAATTTGATCAATGATCGGAAAGATGGGGGTAGCTGAACTTACCGATGATATAAATAGCTGATTTCCATCCTCCCTTTCTGCCTTGAACTGGTTGTTCATACTGATCATTAGAGATCTTCAATCTTATGCTTGGATCATCCTGGTCACCATTACTATCCGTCAAGAGTGGGTATCTTGTAGAACTCTCCATCTCTGTGTAGACTGGATGATGAAAATGTCCAATCAATCCAGAAATAAATGATCAAAAAATGAGAAAACTTGTTTTTGTCAAGTTCTTCTATTTCCAGCTACATGTGGTGGTTGCTTAAAATTTTATATTAATATAACGTTGGTCACGTTGTTACATCGAGGATGAAGCTAAATAGATTAGTTTGACTAAAACAGTCGTTTAAATGTCTATTCTGTACTCTCTCTTGGAAAAAAGAAAATAAAAAACAGAACAAGTAGAAGTTCAACAGGACCAAGTATTGGCTAATCACCCGATAAAAGACATCTATTCTAATGACACAAGTGTCTTGCACAATATATATCCTTTTACAAGTCCGTCCATTAAGTGTTTTACCCCAAACCCTGAACCTAGATTTAGAGAGTCCTTATAAAGAAGGGAAAAGAACCCCTTCGCATTTCTCGAAGTCGTCTCCGCAACAAATCCTTCCCAACAATCCTTCAGGATTGTGAACTCCTTCCCAATATTCGTCTCCAAGGAATTGGTATTTTATATCTGCTCATGTGTGGCCATTAGATGCCTGAAAGTTGAAGGAAGGCACAGCACTCAGAACTTTATGCATCATGTTGAACTGATTTCGAAACTCAGACATCACCATTTGGTCAGTTCTCTTGGTCTTGGACATTGTTTTGAGTGTTACCTGGACGATTCAAGTGTGAGCAGAATATTTCTAGTCTTTGAATACGTGCCGAACGGGACACTCCGAAGTCATATATCAGGTAAAAAGATCTGTCCCAGCATACCTTTGCAGTTTTCTTATTTATCTCTCTTGCATTACTTAGTAATATGAAAACATCTATGCTACTTGTCTGAAAGCTAGATGGAGTGCGTCCTATTCAGTCCCAACTATACCGTCTGACAGCAAGTTCACAGTAGATTCTGGGTGAAGACCAATCTCTACAACTAGACACTTTCTTGAGTTTTTCGTCCTCATCATTTCTTACCTTAACTTCATTTAGCAGAGGGATTTGCGGAGCAAAAACTTACCTGGGCACAACGGATAGCATCTGTAGTTGGCATAGCAAAGGGTATCCAATTTCTCCATGTTGGAATTGTGCCTGGCGTATTCTCAAATAACTTAAAGATAACAGACATACTGCTGGATGAAAGTTTTGTTGCAAAATTCAGCAGTTATAACCTTCCTTTATTAGCGGAGAACATGAGAAAGGTACACCATCCTCCCTTCCTCCAAGCAAAAAGAACCGAGTTGATAGCCTGAACTTGTAATTTTTGTAGGTGGGCGGAGTTTCTACTAGTAGATCAAAAGAACATAGTATCATTGGAAGGTTCCCCAGGATTCCAAGCAACAGAGGTTCCCCAGGGTTCCATGTTTCCCCTTCACAACCTGGACCATGGCAACTTTCCATCCCCTGAAGGGAACAAATAATAACATTAGTTCAACATTCAATGTAAAGCGTGCAATTTTCATGGGCCTTTGCTGATGCAGACATGCCATAAGAAGAAAATCATCCTAGAAAAAGAAGAAGAGTGTCATACAGATCTTCTTCTTCCTGCCACTGAATACATATACAACCCATTACACATTTTTATTTTTTTATTTTAATAGGAAAGGAAAATATATTGATCTTAGAATGAAACTACATCCAGTTTCTCCGTAATCTCGCTCATGAGTACATTTCCAAGAACTAAAACAAGCAAGCAACAGTTTACAGTCACTGAACACACCATCTCATTATTTGTCCATTTGAAACTACCTAAGCTACCTTTGATTGCGTTTACTACGTTAAGAAGTCTCCCTCCAGATGCACTTCTCCTACTCCCACTTCCTTGGCCATTTGATTGCTTCTAATGCAGCATACGCCTCAGTTTGCTCCTCATCCTGGGCTACTGATGGAATGCATTTTACTCTACAGCAATTACCTGCATCAGAGAACATGATTAGTCCAGATCCCACAGTATTATATTATCCTTTAAGAAAGATGCATCATCATTGACTTTCAGGTAATCCCTCTCAGGCCATAACCATGGCTGTACAACTCTCTTTTATACAGCTACTAGACCTGACCATCAGCTCTACCTGTATTGTTCACAGCATACCAATCTGACTAATCAGAGTGTCCATATACATCTGAACCGTGTCAAAAATGATTACACATCTTATCTTCCAGATGTGCCATAGAGTAAACCCTGCAATAGTGACGTATCTTTCCCGTTCCATCTTGTTAGGAAATCTAAGATTGTACCAACTAGCTATCCATCAGAGAGAATTAAATCATTCAAACCAGAATCTAGGGCAAACAAAATTTTTCTAGCAATCTGACAGTCGAGAAGTATATGCTGAGCAGTTTCAGTGGTTTGATTACAGAGAGGACAAATATTTTCAACATCAGGTACATACCTAGCTATCCTGTCTCTTCCTTGAAAGTCAACTTGCAATTTGTGGAGGCCCTTGGAAGCATTTGTAACTGCTCTTTAACTTGCGATTTGCTACTCAGATCTCTGGATAAAGCTGAAGAAGGAGATATGATTAACTTTTGAAGAACTCTTGCATTTTCAGAAAATAATTTTACCGCCCCAAGCTCTCTTTGATCTCCAGAAAATTGACGGAATTCAAGCACCCTGAGATGCGACAACAAACACTCGGGCACTGTAGTTAGTTTCCACCCGTTATCCTCGCCACATAGACGTGCATCAATGCCTTGAGTTAAACAGAAAGTATGATTGATAAGCCACGTAAGATAAACAACTGAAGGGACGAAAAGCAGAAAACTGATTTCCTTTCTCTCTTTTTACATTTCATCACTAAATAAACAACACATTTCGAGAGATCGGTGACTTACATGAGAAAACACGAGAGTTTCTAGTTTAGGCGAGATTTGAAGCAATCTCATTAAAGCACTACCAACCAAATCAGGAGAACTCCAAACCACCTCCAAGCATGTTAAATTGTGAAACAAACGTAAGTCATAGAATATATCGTCATCCACACGGGATAGAGCCTAATTGCAAGGCACAAAAAAGGAAATTTCAGTTGTCATGTGTTCAATAAACCATAAAAGCATGTAAACAATGATGACACTTTATCGTCTTAAAATAAACCAAGTAGTAAACTACTAAGTGAGAAGCATACCCCAAGAAAGCAAGAGCCCGCTACCAGATGCTTCACATTGAAAAGATGTTCTAGAAGGTTTATTGCAATGTTTTCATCCTCATTAATCCAATCATTAATATCAGAAAGTGAAATATTTGCATTCATTAGCGAAGGAAAAGCCATGCAGATCGGAGTGTTAGAATACAGGATCTTAGATTGCCCAGGCAATGTGGGACTAATAATTTCAACACGCCCCCTCACGTGTAGCCTCGTTGGGTCTAACACGTGGAACAATTAAATCGGGTGACGCGGAGTAAAGGCGCGGTCAAACACTCGTCGCAAATAACCTGCTCTGATACCATGTTTAGAATACGGGCATCCAACTCAAAACCAATTGGCAATGAGTAGAGAGGCCCTAAGGATTATAAACCACATGATCTTAGATTGCCCAGACAATGTGGGACTAATAATCTCAACAAGGAGCATCGATGAACATACGCTTCAATGTATGAGATGAGATACTTAACTCTGTAATATCTTCAATAATGCAGTTGTTTATTTCCAATTCTCCCAGGATTAGGCAGTTAGAACATAGTTTCTCAATCGAAGGACCATCCGTAAATACAATATTTATAAGTCGAAGGACCTTGAGTTTTGGAAGGTGCACATTGGTAGGAATATTGAGAGAAATCGGCATATGTATCTTCAACAAAGTCAATGTTTCACAAGTAAAAAGAAGTGAAGGAATCATATAGGAATCTCTTTCATCCTCAGATAATAAACTGAGCTCTTCAACATCACGCCTTGCGACAGCAGTTAGCCATGAATGAACCCTATCTTCATCACAGTGTTTATCGCAAGAGAGCGAGAATTTCCCTATATTAGACATATCACGAGACTCAAACAATCTATCCATAAAATTCATGAAACGATCAGTCTCCTTCGAAATGTTGGTTCTGGGACCTCTGGTAGTGTTAGTAGGAGAACGCCAATGACCAATAACAAGATTGGGAACAGAAATCCATACAAACCTCCAACGTTTAGCTAAAACACAGGTACGTACGATGTTCTTGAATGGAAGGAACGATAGGATGTGGTGGAGGATGGGACTAGGTAATCCGCTGATCCTATCTTCTCCCCTAACCATGTTGCTGCTTCCCTCATGTTGCTTCTTCCTTTTCAATCCCATGACTTCAATTATCTGCCAAAAATTATTAAAAATAATGTTGTATTTCACAAACTAAATTGATAGTAAGAAACTGGAAAATCAACGGTATGACAGACCTTTACAACATCAGTGAGGCAGTTTTACAAACAGTTGGGGGATTTCTCATAATAAATAAATAAAGAACTTGAACAGAGAAAATGGCTAACATCTTATACCCATCTAAAAGATATAACATCAACAGAGAAAACTAATCAAACAAACCTAAATAATTGCCACCAACCTTACAATTAAAACCGTAATTGAAATAGAAAATTACCTGATTCTAAAGTTTTCCACTTAGAAACCAGAAATATGAACTCCCTACTCACAAAATACTAGGGATATTTAAAGATTTCAGAGCAGGGAGAATGACTGATTCTGGATCCTGAGAATTCGGAACGAATATTTGATATGCTGATATTAAGAGATTGGCTACTTTGACTTGGAAAGTGCGGGAGAACCGAGGCTTTTGAAAAATTTTGAATTTTTTTAAAATTTTTGGAAAGTGGCGTGAGGTTCCCGTGATTTGCTCAGTCGTATTTGAAATTTTTGGACTTTTTTGCGAAATGGCTGCGATGTCGTTTAAGGACTATCATAATTTGGTTTTGAACTAAAACATCCTGGCTAAAGTTGGGCCTATGCCATCCAGTTAAACCTAGACCAAAAAGGTCACTAGAAATAACCTTCACACCACCCCTTATCTAACAATTACCTAAATACCTATTTTATTCCTGATTATTTAGCATTAATTAATCGTATTAGGTGTTGATTATGTATTAGATTTTTGTGAAATCAGCTAATGTTAAAGAGTTCTTCAAAACATCAAACAACTTAATTTTTTTGATTTTTTTACGTAAACAGGACCCAGAATCGGTTTACGTTCATGCACTTGTAAACTGATTCTGGGTTGGTGTTTCCAAAATTAACAGAGGACTCCCATAATCGGTTGACTTTGGCATATGTATAATCCAATTGCCAAAATCTGGGTTTTATGTGACATATATAAACCAATTGTTGTCTTTCATAAGAATTTTTTTTCCATTCATTTCATTATGCATTTAGCACATGCATCAAGCCTTTAAACCCCTAGGCGACCCTAATGGACGAGTTATAATGTCGTGAGGGTTTACATAGAGATCTACCCACAAAACCTACACAAAAACTTCTAAAACCATCAATCTTCGTCGGAGGAATCCAAGTACGATCCACCCTCCATGAAGTCCGGGGTATACTCCGGGATTTTGGATACCATGAAGTGATAGCTTGCATCAAATGCGAATGCTTCCCCCTTTTCCTCAAAGTAGCGCGCTTTCACAGCTTCGTGCTACAAAATCACGACGCAAACTTACTTTGTTAGTGGTGTTTAGTAGGAAGATCAAACAACTTGGATTACGTAAAATAAACCACAAAAATACTTACAAATTGTTCAATGGAGTAGCTAAAGTGGCTAGCGTTCAAAATCCGTTTTTGGATAGCTAAAAAAGCAAGTATCGCATTTTCGATGAATAGGTGCCTATCATGGACTTGTTGAACACTTCTTCCAGATTCCCAAACTCTTGCCTATATTTGTTGTATACCCTTGCCCAAAAGGTTACGACATCCACCCTTACAGAAGACTGATTTCTAACTCGAGTTTCCGCTACCATGCTTTGGTGATGGATAGAACTTGGTATGAAATGAGTAGTTGTGGAGTATATGAAGTGAGAGGGAGTATAATGAGAAATTTTGGGGCAAATGAGATCCAAGGATGAGGTCTCTATATATAGAGAAAGTCCCTAACGACTATTTTTTTTGAAAAAAGTGAAATAATTTGAAATAATCGGTCCTCTCGAAGGTCTGTAAAATCCGATTGTGTTTTTGTACTAGCAGGAATCGGTCTTTCTTGTGACCAATATAAACCGATTAAGGACATGTAAAAAAAATTGAATTTTCACTGACACTAATCGGTTTATATAGATGCATATGTGATCTGATTGTATCTTGAAAAACATACATGAAAAATAGCATTTTTAAGGCATGAAGAATCGTATTATACATAACCCACACATAAATTGATTCCTTATGGAACCTAGACAAACGGTTTATGTTGACATATCGAGTAGCCCGATTGTTGGCATGTGTTCAGGTTAGAATTATTGAGCAACACATAATTACAATTAAAACTTTAAGTGTATTAATTTCAACACAAAGATCATCCAAAATACAAACCTTAACCATCCCAAAAGAGTGTTAAAAACTTAAAACAACCACAAGGCTTATAAACTTAAACTTTTAATATCTAAAACTTAAACTGAAAAACTTAAAGAGCAGGAGCACCAGCATCAGCAGTAGCAGCAACACCACCACCAACGGGAGCATTTGCAGTAGCACCACCACCGAGAGCATTTGCAGCACCACCATCAGCAGGAGCACCAGCATCAGCATCACCAGCAGCACCACCATCAAGAGCAGCAGCTTCTGCTTCATCTGTGGCTTGATATTGAGCCATTTCTTCCCACATACCTTCCATAAATCCATGGCGATCCCTCTCAGCTAAAATCATGTTTCTCCTCATCCTAGTGAACCTCATGACCTCATAAAGCTCTTCTAGTGCACGCTTGTCTATCAATGCGAGGGTTTGTTCAAGACGGATCTCACGCCCAAAAGCAAACTTACAGAGGCTTCTTTCTGGCACTGGTTCTGGTTTCCTAAGAATATCCTCCAAGGTGAGATCTCGAGTATAAAACGCTAGGTGTCCGAAGTCCATATCTACATAACAAATAAAAAAAATCAAGTTAACAACCGGTAAATAACTAAACCTATGTAATCCGATTCTCAACAATAAAACATACAAGAGTGTCAAACATTATTAATCGGTTTATGTGATACATATATAAACACCGATTGTGGAATGGAATCTGAAGAGACAATCTTAATCGATAAATTAACAAGCGCATAGAACCCGATTATGGGATCACATAGTTTAAAAAAAAAATTGTACCCAAAATCGGATTATTCTAAAGCACTTATAAACCGATTCCTGGAGATTCTTTCACAAGGGGGACAAACTAACTCTACCTTCCATGTTAATTTATGCAATATTACGATAACTTTTTTAATGTTTTTCTATAAAGGCCGAGTTTTAATCTGTTTATACTCTTTCGATAACTTTTTTTCTTTTTTTTTTTTTTACAAATTGGAAATATATTAAAACATGCTAACTTTGGAGAGCCTCTGATTCAAGATGAGTAGAGCCATTTAATATGGAAGTAATAAGATTCTTCCCTGCAATAGATTTATCTACTTCTAAAGCATTAACAATAAAAGAAGGAGAGATGGGATCCCAATTTAAAGTACAATGAAATAGGTCGGCTTCTTTTACCAAAATATCTGCTACACTATATGTCGTTCTAGGTAGTAAGGAAAAACCTAGAAAGTTTAGACAGTCGTTGATTTCCAATTAACTTCTTCCATGATTGCTTGTTTTGTCCAAGAGATTGAAGATTGGTCTCCATTGAGATTGTGAAAAAGATTCTTGCAGTCGCCTTCGATGCTGAAATTTGACAGGTGAAGCTCCTTAGCCCATCTTGCGGCCTGAAGTAAACCTATCTTCTGCTTCTTCCGGAGTTGATATTCTTGATGGTCCTGCTCTTCCTTGTTCAAATTAACATGTTTCATTTCTAAGAATTAAATAAAACTTGATGGATTGTTAATAGATAACCAAGCAACATCCAAATTAATTTTGTGTGTATGTTTTCCTGGGGGTTTCCATTCTTTTGTGTGGTGTTTGGTCTGGTTCTGTCCTTGTACTCTAGTAGTCTCATTCATGTTCCAAAATAAGACATGTTTCTGAATAGACTTTCCAAGTGATATATGAGTTTCAGTCTCCAAATACCTTTTTGTTGATGAAGTTCCACAAGCTCTCTTTAGTAGTTTTTTGTCTTCAATGATGAAAGACGTGAAGTCTAATGCTCAACTACACAATCTATCCTAGTCCGAGACATCTATAAGTAGACTAGAAATGCTAGTGATCAAAACTATAAGTATTGAGCTTAGACTTTACGGCATTCATCATTTGAAGACGAAGAACTACTAAGGGGAGCTTGTGGAACTTCATCGACAAAATGTATGTGGATACTGAAACTCATCTATCACTTGGAAAGTCTATTTCTACTCTATCTCCAGTATTGAGACATAAGTCGTATTGCGATATAGTTTTCTATATACACATTTGAGATTTCGAGCTGAGTTTATCTCGCTTACATATTTCTCGAAATATGTGTTGGCAAGCTTTCGCTTCGACCAAGTTCATCTTACATCATGTGAAAATTGCCGGGTAACATCTTACTGGTTTGTGTGATATAATCATTTGGTGTAGTCTTGGAATGTTTCGTTATGATTATTCCAATATCTTGAAAATGGTTTTGATGCTAATAGTGTGTGAAAACGGCTATTGTCATCCTCTAAGAAAGTTTTAATGATTGAAATAAGAGTTTAGAATACTTAACCATTATTGGACATGTCATGTTGTGCATTATTGCACATATGTAATCCATTTCCGGGAACCATAGTATGCGCACCCGTTTGCGTACCTGTTGGTTTGAGAAATCCAGGAACCTAAGTATGCGTACCTGTTGCGTACTGGCGTACAGGTTCATGTCCGAGAATTTCTGCTGGGATTGAAAGTTCGCGTACCCGTTTGCGTACTGTCGAAACCCAATCTTGGTCCGGGTATTTCAAGTATGCGTACCCGTTTGCATACTTGAAGGTTAAAGTTATAAAATCGGTTATGAACATGAACATAAACATTTATATAATAAGGAATGCAATCTTTGCAAACCGTGGCTATAATGTTCATGATTGATTCGAGTGAATCAAACCGATTTTGCTTTAATTGTGTTCTTGTATACTTCTATGAGAATATAGCAATTGAACGACTCTTTAACTAGTTTTATTTGAGTCATTTGAACTAGTTATGGTTAAGATGAATAAGGTTGATTTGAAAGTAATCATATGGCTAACCTCGGTTAACTATTTGTGAGCCAACATGGTGTACACGTTTGGGTACAGTTACATAAACCTAAATGAGGGTACATTTCATTTGTGTGTAACCAGCTAAGTTCGACCTAACGGTTGAAAGATATTAGCTTGGTTGAATCATGTTTTTCATCTAACGGTGAATATTGAATGCTTTGTTACCAAGGTAACTTGGATTGCAAACTCTGATTCGAAAATTATATAAAGGAGAACTCTAGCAACTGGGAAACCTAATCCCCACACCTCTTGTGTGTTACTAGTTGCATAACTAGAGTCGATTCTCCGTTAACCTTAGGTTTCTTCGAGACCCTGTAGGTTAACGACTTCAAAGACTTCATTGGGATTATGAAGCCAGACCTAACTATTCTCTTTTGTAGTTGTGTGTTCTGATCTTGCCCGATTCTATCGTATTTAGTACAATTGAAATAATTTGTTTATCAAGTCTTCAACTTTGGTTCGTAGCAACTCTTAGTTGTGGGTGAGATCAACTAAGGGAATCAAGTGCGTAGTATCCTGCTGGGATCAGAGACGTAAGGAACGCAACTGTACCTTGAATCAATGTTAGATTGATTAGTGTTCAACTACAGTCCATTCCGAAGTTAATTGGTAGTAGGCTAGAGTCTGTAGCGGCTTAATACAGTGGTGGTGTTCAAACTGGACTAGGTCCCGGGGTTTTTCTGCATTTGCGGTTTCCACGTTATCAAAATTCTGGTGTCTGTGTTATTTCTTTTCCGCATTATATTTTGTTATATAGTTGAAATATCACAAGTTGTGCGTTAAGATCAATCAATTAGAATATCCAACCTTTGGTTGTTGATTTACATTGATTGACACTTGAACATTAGTCTTTGGTACCGTTCAAGTTACTCCTCTTATATTCAATCGGGCTCGCAAATTTTTGTTTGTTGATTGCAGATTGAATTAAGAGTTAGAGATATTAAAATCTTTGATATACTTTACTCTAGATTGAGTCTGATTGTCTAGTTGATTCTCTAGAAAGTATATTGGAGTAAGTCCTCTCAGGTTGCCAGACGAATTGTTGGGTGTGGTTGTTAGACCCCCGCATTTTGAAATGGTATCAGAGCAGGCAAACACGTTAAAAACCTTATAAGTATGTGTTTGTAGCGATCTGAATATGGAAAGAAGTGTTATCTCAATAAATGCACCACCAGATCCAGGGATTTGAGAATTCTCTTCCATGACTGATTTAATAAAATCTGTAGAAGAAGTTCTATCTAAACCTCCTCCAGGTTTAAAATCCCTTGAAGTGTTTTTAGGGCTTGAAAAGAAACTTGAAAGCTTATCTCTTGATGTTGAGTTATACCTCTAGAAAGAACAAGAATATCTTGACAAGCTAAATCAATTTATGATGAATAATACTCATGTCGAGGTTGATATTGATTTACTAATTAGTGAGAGTAATGCTCATCCTCTGTGTAATCCACTTGGTTGTAGTAAATTAAATGTATTACAAGAGGAGTTTAAATCTAGATGACGATATTACCTCAAAGCTTGAATCAGTTCATTGGTCAATTCCTGATATACTGTGTCATGATAATTGTTTTGTTTACTGTTGTAAACATGTCAGGATGTCTTCTTACACCAAAATAGTTTCCCTGTGCAATACTAAACATTATCTGCAGACACTGTTTTTATTAAGTTTTAAAATGAGACATCAGAGACTCAAATTTTTGTGTATCTCTCTAAAGTCTTTTGCAAAACTTGTAAAAACAGATTCTTGGATGTTTCTCAACTTTGTTGAATGCAAGTAGTTGGAAAGAAACTCTTTCTTGGTGCTATGGTGAGCAAGTCATTGTTCACCTCAACACAACTTGATTGTGTTGAAAGTGCATCCTCACCAAGAAATGCCCTGTTATGTATACGGTGAGGGAAGCACAAGAATTGAGGCATGCATATTATGTTGTGTATGATTTTGAATGGTTGGTAACGTTGTAGAATTCGATCGGATTCCTCTAAAAAGGTATTTATCTAAAATTGATCAAGTTTTATGATGATCTATGTACCTTGTGTATTGTTCATGTCTACCTAACTTAATTTGTGTTTAAGGTTCTTAAATGTTCCGGTTTGAAAATAGTTGTTCGGGATGTTTTGGCCTTCATGGTACACTTCAGGTATGCATACTATTTTGCATACCCGTTTACAAATGAGTTTTTGTAATAAAATCGAGGGAAACTCGTTTGCGTACCAGTTTGCATACTGAAAATCCGTCTGCATACCCGTATGCATACTTGCCTGTAGACGTCGATATTCGGTAAATTTGTTTTGGCCGTATGTTCTTCGTCCGAACTCGGAATGACCTCATTCTTTTTTCATTCTCTTCCTATTTGAATTCTATTCGAAATGGAGATGAGAATTCTTGAATTTGGATGAGTTAAGATTGCTATTTGTCTTGTCTCTTGTTTTTGAGTATTTTGCTTCGTTTCGTCGCACTTGTTGCACTTCTCTTGGACTTGGGCACTTGGATTCTTGGAGTAATATTCTTATAAGCTCATTTGTAGATTTTACAAGAATATTGTTGGTGAATCACAAAGAAGGAAGTTCAAGAATGGACAGTAGTACGCGTTGCTATGGGATTCTTGAATGTTCACAATCATCTTATGTAAACTATGGTGCATGGTCATTATTGACTTTATATGTTCTTCTTTGTTAAGAAAATCTTTTTATATGCCTTTGGTAGATATTCTTGGTGTAAATCCATGCGAAAAAAGATTGATTCTACCCTCCAAGGACAAATCATCTTATATGTGCATTACGAGTTTGTCTTTCTGTCTAGGAAACTTCTTATGAGAATTTATTTCTTGTGTTTTTAGAAGGATTACTAGGGTTTGTAATAGTCATTATTGTGAGTAAACATAGCTATGTCTAACGTTTTCATCTTCATGTTTTTAGATTTATTTATTTAAATTCTAAGTTTCTAGAAGATGATTTTTTTTTTTGTAATTCTTAATCTTCATGATTTTATATATTGCAAATTGTTATGGGATATGTTGTTTACGTCCGTGAACCTGTGACTGTCCCATACTTGTTGGTAAGAAAGTATTGATAAAAGATAGAATGAACTTTTAACAAACAAAAGCTAAAGCCTTTTATGTCATTATGCAAATTTTGCTGAAAGAAAGGATAAAACTTTTGTTTACAAGGATTAAGTCTATCATATGTCATCGTGCAAATAGTGATGAAAAATAGAATGAATCCTTGTATATTCCGCAGTATTGGTCGATCTCCGGTTCACACTTTTGTGCATATACTGTGTTGCTCCGTAAGTTCTCTTATGTCGAACATGACCAATTGAATTGATCATTTTTGGTTGATTCAATTGAGTTTTTTTTTCTTTTTGGATTCAAATCCATGTTTTCATGTGATTTGGTTATATCCAAAGAAATCCTTCTTTTCTTGTAATGCAAGGTCGCCTTTGTTGTTCTTTCGGGAATGACATATTATGGGGGAGAGTTCTTTTTGAACTTGTGCTTTATTGCCAAATCTTTGTGGGGAATGCGGCTGTGGAATATTATAGGAGTTATCTTGTATCTTTATAAACTCCTTGATGAATGCATTTAGCTCCGGCTTTATGATTGCATCTAAATAAGTTGGTATGTTATTCTATTTTGGTCATGAAGTATCTCTATGAAAATGTTAGAGCATAACTCGGTTGAACCCACCAAGCGTTGGTATGTCAAGTTTGATTGTCATATTTTAGTGAGCCAAAACTCATTTAAAGAGTCACTTGATTATGTACTAGTGTCAACTTCGTATAGGTTAGCTTGAAAGTATTAGGATATGAGACATTACAAGTATTACGTGAAGACTTGAAGAAGTGAAGAAGTAAGGAGCTACAAAGACAACATCATCCTTCCACTTGAGGTTAGTGATATTTGACTTGAACTATTTCATTCCCTAACATATCTTTCAAGTCGTGCATATTGAAAAAATAACTGTGAAGCATGAATGATTATACTCTAGTTAGACATAATATTAAGGAATACAATACGAGGTTTATTGCTTAGCCGTTAAACTTTGTATATCATCGACATAGTCGTTTGAATGCTATTGTGATTATGTACGGGTATGAGGTGAAGATTTCATCCTAGGAAACAATGTTTTACATTCGTTTAAAGGAAGTAAATTCATGAACTTGTTTCGTGAATCGAAAGGGAAATCGCTAGGCTTATTGATATTATTATTCATTGCGTATCTTTTGAATTACCAATATGTGTGATTAGTATAACCGTTCATGACTTGTTTATGTTCTTGGTAAAACTATTCACATGGCCTGACTTTTGTATTGGTATGACTTTTATTAGTTAAACCGATCTTAAGTAATCACCTGAGATGGTATGATCGATTTGTTGTAATTGGTATGGCCAACTCTAGGCAAAGGGGAACCGATCCTAGTAATAGGTGCAACCGATCACAAAGGGAATCAATCCTTATAAGAGGTGCAACAAGTTTCTAGATATTGGGAACCGATCCTATGAACATGTGCAACACGTTTTTAGACATTGGGAATCAATCCTATGGACATGTGCAACAAATACAAGTTAGATACCATATATACGTGGGAACCGATCCTAGTACCCAGTCAACCGAATTTTTGGAAAACTAGTGTGACTAAATCCAGTACTCACATGGAGGTAAAACCGAAACTTGTTTTGGTAGAACCATAAAACCCATGTTTGGTGATTGAGTGTTCTTAATCAATCACATAGTTCTTGAAAGTCAGATGAACCAATTCTAAACTTGTTTGGAAGTGTGGCAAATCAGTTTCAAGATTGTAAGTATGAAAGAGGACTTACAAAGTTAAGATGTCGACATACTTTGAACATGTGCAGTAACACTTATCTTTATTGTTCAAAGATATTCCTTAATAGCTAAGGAAAATCCCGGATCGAAAAATAAATTGAGAATCTTTTAATTAAGTTTTTTAATTTTATTTTTGGAAAATGAAAATTAGTAATGTGCATTTACTAGTTGGAGATTTTCTAAGAGATTTTCGGCCAATGTTTGGACAAAGCATTTCCAGGAATTTGGGAAACCGAATTTGGAAATATATTGCATATCTTGAGAATATTTTCGGTTTTGGAAATTCCTTGGTGTCCAAACTTCCTTGGTCTATAAATATCAAAGTTTGCATTTCGAGCAAACTAATCCTCAGAGTGATCGTTGTCGTATGCGTCAAAAATAATATTACTTTCTCACTACTCAAAATATAAAATATAGCAAGGGCAAGAAAGGATCGTTCCCACAGAGAGGTCTTGGATTGTCAATTTGTTTCGGTATCTTATAAGTAACAAGGGGGGTTTTCAGATTTTTATAAACTAAAATAAGATTAAAGCAAAACAATAAAAAGTAAACACGCAAATCAAGGATGTGAAATATTGGGTAGAGGTTTCATATTCAATTGTAAACAAGTTTTTGATATGAATAGAATTTGTATTTAATCTCGCTATCATCAAAAGCCCTAGAATACCTTATTGCAAGAATACTCCGTAAATTTCCTAAGTCATCAACACATACATTAGAACTGCGTATGTGAATTCTACCTAAAGAATAACCTAACGCCTTGTGCTAATTAAGTTGAATTCCTAGGAGCATTAAGTTTCAGAAATAGGCTAATCAATGCAATTGTCATACATTGTGCATGACAATTCGGAGAAAGGTCAAACTCTACATATGATTACAAGAGTGTATCACTGCAAACCGTAATCATATCATGCTACTCGTATTCAAGGTTATCGCTCGATGATAAACCCTAAAATATCTATAGATATGGATGCAAGTCCAATCAATTCTAGACTTAACTAAACAAGAATTCAATCATATTGCAATATGTCAATCATGCAATTATTATAAACCGTAGAAAGTGAACGATGATTTTGAGAGAAAACTAATTCATAAATCAAATAACATGCATGCAAAATCCGACTACATCTTTAGCCAATAAAAATAAATTATCTACTTGTGATTTTGGAAATAATCATAGAAAGCAAAGAAAAATTATCATGTGAAACCCTATAAAACAAGTTAGAAGAAGAGATCTCCTGAGAGATAGGAGAGGAATTACTTTTATATCTTTTTCCTCTCCACCCAATTTCCAAGTCTAGGTCACGGTTTTGATATGCAAAATACCAACGTGAAAACTACAGCCACACCCATTTTCTCACCTTCCACCACTGTCAAACCCACGCGTGTAAAAGTTCACACGCGCACCCAAAATCGGCGTATAAATTCTGCCGAAACCCAAAATTTTCAAAATTCAGTTTTCTTTTTATTTTATTTCCAAGTTTCACCTCACTTTATGTTTTGAGATTTTGTATTGAGATTTTGTTCTGAGAGATTGAGATAGAGCCGGAGCGAGAGCTGAAGTATTGAATTATCGAGAGTTGCGAAGGAGCTGATTGAGAGATTCAATTTACTCAGCAAAGATAATCTGAAATTCAAGCTCAGGTTCGTTCGTTTTATCTTTGATTCTGATCTTGTTTAACTTTGATTCTGATCTTGTTTAATCTTGATTCGATTCTAGGTTTTAGTTTCTTTAAGATTTTGATCTATTATTTTAAGTTACAGAGTTTAATTTAGGTTTTCGAATGGATTTTTAGATATTTTAAGCTTGTTTTTGAATTTACGATCAATGCAGATATTTTCGATTCAATCTTTTAGTTTCGATTTCACAGAATTCCAACTCCATTGCACTGTACTCATCTCTAAAGTTCTCCTAAAACTGCAACATGATTTAATAACACTCATCAGGGAAGGCATAACTTTATATGCATAACAGGTTATGCAGATACTCTAAACAATGCATAACTTGTCATGCAGTCAATGTTGGATCTGCATAAGATGTTATGCAGTTAAACAATGTGTGATGCAGGGTATGCTTAACCAATATAATAAGGCTTTTTATATGCATAACAAGTTATGAAGATACCTAAATAATGCATAAAAGGTCATGCAGTTATTTTTGGATCTGCATAAGATGTTATGCAGTTAAACAATGTTTGTATTTTAACTGCATAAGATGTTATGCATAATAAGTTATGCAGTTCACCATGTTTGCTTTTACTGCATAACCAGTTATGCATAATAAGCTACGCAGTTCAGCATAGTTGCTTTTACTGCATAAGCAGTTATGTATAATAAGCTACGCAGTTATGCATAGTTGCTTTTACTGCATAACCAGTTATGCATAACAAGTTACGCAGTTATGCATAGCTGCTCTTACTGCATAAGCAGTTATGCATAACGTTATGCATAGCTGTTTTTACTGCATAACAAGTTATGCAGATACTCTAAACAATGCATAACAAATCATGCAGTTAATTTTGGATCTGCCTAAGATGTTATGCAGGATAGATATGATTTGATTTTTTAAATTTGATCTTTGCTGTTGTTGATTTGATATTTTAATTTTGAGTAAGAATTTTTTTTCTGAAGCAACATGCAGGATAGATATGTTTGATTTTTTCTCTTTTTGTGTTTTGCAGGGTGAAATGCCTGTTATTAGTGCACTAGCTGTGATTCACTACTTCAGTGAATTCTTAGCACATCATGTTGATTTCAATTCAATTCTGGAGAATTTGAAGACAACCGTTTGCCTGAAGTGGACTCGTTTACTACCTCATCATGTCAGTTTTTCTTTTAATGATGGAAGCAAGTTTTTGCGAGTTGATTCTGATTTTCTGCTTCAGTGTTTTGTATCTCGTTGCCACTATAAAGGTCAGAAGAGCTTTGATTTACTTGTTGAATTTGTCTCCAATTATTTCAATTGTTCCAGTAGTCGTAGTAGAGCTTCATCAAGTATGCATTTAATAGAACCCGAACCAGAACAAGCTATGGTGAATTTCCTTGAAGATGGTTATGTCCCTGTTAACAAGGTTCTTAGGACTGAGGGTTGGGATAAATTACTTGGTGAAGTTAGTAAAGTTTTTTTTGGAGGTGTAGCAGAGGTACGTATTGCAGTGAAGAAATACGAGCTAAAGTCTAGGTATGTTCTTGTATATACTAAGAATGAACCTAGCAGGTTCTATGCAAAATGCTCTAAAGAAAATTTCCCTTGGGAGTATAAGGTTTGCGCTGTTGATGTTGAAAACAGGATGCTTAAGGTTAAGAAATATTATAGCAGTCATCACTGTGGTGCGGGATGTCAAAGGCTTTTCCACAGGCTCAGCAGTAAATTTGTTTCTAGTCTTATCAAGGAAGAAATCAGAAGTGATCCGAGTATCAAAGCTTCTGATTTGAAAAAGTTTTTTAAACATAGCTACGGTATCAATATGAAATACTACCAAGCTTACAATGGAAGAGAGAAAGTGTATGAGGATATATTTGGTGATGATGCCGTTTCGTATTCGCATCTGGTATGGTATGTAGATGCCATTCGCAACACAAATCCTGGGAGTTGTATTGATTTTCAAGTTCAAAGGGATGAAACTGAATCGAACAAGGATAGTTTAACTGATTTAGAAGTTGAAGCACCTTCAAGTAAGTTTGTGCGTCTTTTTATTGCTTTCGAGGCATGCATCAGTGGTTACTATTACCTTCGTCCCATGATTTATGTCGATGCTACCTTTCTTACAGGGAGATTTAGAGGATGCCTCATGGCTGCAACCGGTATCAATGCTGAAAATGGTTAGTTTTCTGATAATGTATCCTTTTTATATATGTGCATAATGTTTCATGCATTATTTATTTTGGCTTCATAGTGTTTTATGCAGAATATCTTATGCATTATTCTTTTCACTTTTCTGGTTATGCATCAGTTTTGTTTAGATACATAAGACATTATGCATTTTTTTATAGCTGCATAATGCCTTATGCATTACTATTTCCACTTTTCTGTTATGGAATTTATGCACGTGCATAATGCATAAGACATTATGCATTATTTTTTTTAGATGCATAAGACATTATGCATCATCTTATTTAGATGCATAAGACATTGTGCATCATTTTATTTAGATGCACATACTTTATGTATACGTTGGCTTGATTTTATAATTTTTTAAGTCCTGAACCATGTTTTCTTGATGTACAGGGTTCTTTCCACTAGCCATGACCCTAGTACCTGCTGAAGATAATGATAACTGGGAATGGTTCATGAGGAATTTGAGTAATGTTGTTGATCATGATCAAAGGCCAATCACATTTTTATCCTATCGTGCAGAAGGATTAAAGAGATCGATTCCAGTTATTTTCCATGGATCCTTCCATAGTTTATGCTATTATCATATTAAGATGAACTTATCTATTAATGCTTCTGACGAAAGGTATGGTGCCGTTATTGATGCATTTCATGCTGCTGTATATGCTCTTAGTCCTGAAGGCTTCCAAAATGCCATTTCTACGATTAGGGGTCTTGGTTGTGGTTGGGTTGCAAACTATATTGAAGATATACCTCCCGAGAGATGGTCAAATGCCTTTTTTCAGGGTTGTAGGCATGGAAGGACATCTTCTACTCTTGCTGAATCCTTCAATAGTTGGATGAAGGTACATAAGAAGCTCCCTGTTAATGCTCTTCTGGATCAGATAAGGAAGGATGTGATGAGGATGATGTCATAAAGGAGAAATACCGGTAAAAGTTTCATAACAGTTCTCACACCGAAGAATGAAGTAAAGATGAAGGCTCTTATTGATGAGGGTTTAACCTGGCTGGTTATACAGTCCGATACTCATGTTTATGAAGTGGAGGGAGGGGAGAGTTCTCATTGTGTTAACCTTGAGCTAAAGACATGTACCTGTCAGAGGTGGCGCGTCTATGGGTTTCCATGTGTGCATGCTTTTGCTTCAATAACAATGTATGGTTCTAATCCATATGATTTTGTTGAACCTTATTTCACTACTTCATACTTCAACAATACCTACAACCATGCCATTCATCCTATTCCAAACTACAACAGGCCCGACGTTTATGAAGGTAATCAGATTATCGATGTGCCTGATGTTAGGAGGCCGCCTGGGAGACCACCAGCTAATAGACATTTGAGCAGTTACGAGAAGCCGCCAAGGAGATCTATTCGATGTGGTAATTGTTTTGAGATTGGTCATCACAACAAGCAAACTTGCACAAAGCCTACCTGCTACAAGAAGCCGCTGAAGCAGCCTAAGGGAAGTTAAGGGAGAGAATTTAACTTGTTGGTTTCTTCAAGCTTAGTTTTACGTTTGAACCTAATTCATTTTTCTTTATTTTAATTTCTGTATGGGATTTTATGAACAAGTACTTTTTCATTTTGTATTGGTTTTTATGAAAAAAAAATAATTCTTTTTTCACTGTTCTTTTCTGCTTATATCAGATAATGTTATTGCATAGTAAGTTATGCATTATTTTTGAAGATGCATCTAATGCATAACTTATTATATATTATTTCTTGAAGATGCATAGTAAGTTATGCATTTATTTTTGAAGATGCATCTAATGCATAACTTATTATGTATTATTTCTTGAAGATGCATAGTAAGTTATGCATTTATTTTTATGAAGATGCATAACGGGTTATGCATCATTTTTATAAGATAACGTTATTCATTTTTATTCTTAAATGCATAATAGAAAATACATTATTTTTGAAGATGCATAACTTGTTATGCATTAATTTTGAAGATGCATATTTTATGAAGATGCATAACTTATTATCCATTATGATAGTACAATTTTTCTAATTTTTGTGAAATAAGATTGTAGCAAATATATATAAGAAGCACTGGAAAAAGCATTGATATATAAATATATAAAAAATTCGAAAGTTAACAAGATATAAATTGTTTAGACATGCTTCATACCAACACATTATGCATAACATTACACAGATTAATCATATTGCTGAGCAATTGCATCCCAGACGTCTTCATTTGCATCTATCTTCCGACTGTTAACTGGATCTGTCAGCATTTTCAATACCAGACTTATTCTTTTCTTGTTGGCTTTTTTTATTGCATCTTTCTTTTTCAACTTAAGCCATTTCTCTCTGACTTGACATTTCATACTCATCTTCATATAGTAGCATACAAATATGAGGCAGTCTGGGTGATGACCTTGTTCAGGAACATTCTTGCAAATAATATCCTTGTATATAAGAGGTTCCCTCTTTATATCCACAATTTCTGGAGATATCTTCATTTGGTCATGTCTTTTGATCAAATAAGGCATACAAGCCTTTGCCATTATCAGAGCTTGATTCTTGCATTTAACTTTAAAGCTTGAAACACTGTTATAGAAGTTCCACTCACCCTCTGAAAAGTCATACTCTAACAATGTCCAATGTGTACCAGCAGGATTTTCCTTTGTTATATAGTTCATTGGAATGAACATTTTCTCAACTGAGATAGGTCATGCTGTCAATGTTGGATTTTCCTTTGTTATATAGGTCATGCTGTCAATGTTGGATATGCATAAGATGTTATGCAGTTAAACAATAAGTGACGCAGGGAAGGCGTAAAAAAAAATTATATGCATAACTACTTATGCAGATAACCTAAACAATGCATAACTTTTCATGCTGTCAATGTTGGATCTGCATAAGATGTTATGCATTAAAACAATAAGTGACGCAGGGAAGGCGTAAAAACCCTTTTATATGCATAACTACTTATGCAGATAACCTAAACAATGCATAACTTGTCATGCTGTCAATGTTGGATCTGCATAAGATGTTATGCATTAAAACAATAAGTGACGCAGGGAAGGCGTAAAAACCCTTTTATATGCATAACTACTTATGCAGATAACCTAAACAATGCATAACTTGTCATGTTGTCAATGTTGGATCTGCATAAGATGTTATGCATTAAAACAATAAGTGACGCAGGGAAGGCGTAAAAACCCTTTTATATGCATAACTACTTATGCAGATAACCTAAACAATGCATAACTTGTCATGCTGTCAATGTTGGATCTGCATAAGATGTTATGCATTAAAACAATAAGTGACGCATGGAAGGCGTAAAAACCCTTTTATATGCATAACTACTTATGCAGATAACCTAAACAATGCATAACTTGTCATGCTGTCAATGTTGGATCTGCATAAGATGTTATGCATTAAAACAATAAGTGACGCAGGGAATGCTTAACAAAAACAATAACACTTCTTATATGCATAACAAGTTATGCAGATACTCTAAACAATGCACAACAGGTCATGCAGTTATTTTTGGATCTGCATAAGATGTTATGCAGTTAAACAATGTTCGTATTTTATGCAGTTAAACAAGTTATGCGTAATAAGTTATGCAGTTCTGCATGTTTGATTTCATATGCTTGAAATATACATTCATTCTTAAGGTTCATAAACAAGTACCTCTAAGCTTGAAATATGCTTCTTGAGCATTGCTTTCTTCATTGCTGCAAAGTCCCACCTTGCAGCTCTTGGTGTAGCATTGGGATTGACCTTGACAATGTCTGATGATGATATCTCAGCTATGTACTGCATAACTAGTTATGCACATTTTCTTTGTACTGCATAACTAGTTATGCACATTTTTTTGTACTGCATAACTTGTTATGCACATTTTCTTTGTACTGCATAACTAGTTATGCATATTTTTTTTGCATCTGCAGTGATTTATGATAAGCATAACTGCATAATGTCTTATGCATTACTTTTCTCACTTTTTCTGGTTATGCATCAGTTTTTTTAGATGCATAAGACATTATGCATTATTTTGTTTTAGCTGCATATTGTCTTATGCATTACTTTTTTCACTTTTCTGATTTATGGATTTTTATGCACGTGCATAATGTCTTCTGCATCATTTTGTTTAGTGCATAAGACAATATAAGGGAAAATTTAGCTGCATAACATTTTTTCTGTTTCTTCTACTTGATTTTTTGTTCTTCGTCTGTTTCATCCATTTTTGTTGAAATGTATTCTAGGGTATAGTCAAAAATGATTTACTTCTTTGAATCATCGATTTTAAATGATTTATTTTTTTAAATGATGGAGAAAAAATCTTTGTAGATCCGTTACACAGATTAATGGAGGAATAGGGAAAGAAACCGGCGGAGAAGAAAAAAAATTATGCCCAAAAACGATGAAGGGTAATAGAGTCTTTCAGTACGTTTTAAATATTTTTAAATAATTATGGGTGCGACTGTATCAGAAATTAATTGTGGGTCTGGCGGTAAGATTTTTTTTTTTGGGCCTGCGCCTAAAATTCCCAATACCAACTGGGTCATGTGACAAGTACTCCAGCCCATAAACTCACTTCTGCTTCAGAACAACCCACAAGCCCATTAGCTCATTAGATGTTTGGCTTGTCAGTCTTGTGGAACTTACAAGCTAATCAAACACAACCCATACTGTCAATTCCTCCACTGAGTATTTCCTACCACTCTAAAGACCCACCAGACAACCTGCAATTGCCTGCATCTGTAGCTGCACCTGCTCATTCATCAGACTCCATCCATTACCGATTCAATCTCAAGAATAGTACCAATTTCTATACCACCTGTACTTGTAAACAATTCAAGATCCATACACAAAACCTTAATACCATAACAACATCATCATCTCTTGCAATTCTTTTTTCGACAACCATTCATATTACTTCTCACCATCTCCACAGCTGTAACTCAAGCCATAGTTTCACTGCACATAAGCATTCCTTCATTTTACCAAGCACATGCCACACTCCCTGCAATCTCAGACCTGCAATTTCACCTCCATTCTTCTTCATTGCAGCTTCATTCTCTCTCTGACTCACTTTGGAGCTGCATTATAACCTGGAAATCAAACCCAACAGTAGCTGCAACTCCAGCGTTCCATTCCCAGTCTAAACAGCACCACCAGTTCAGCTTGACTGCAATCTCTGTCATTCCTCATTAGCTTTCAGCCGTGACTGCACCACCAACACATTCTCTGTAGCTCTGTAACATTACTAACACCAATTAGTTCCAGTGCTTGCTTCCATCTCAGGACAACCAACAATTTCTGCATCTGAATCCCCACCAGCTCCTCCATCTTCAACAACAATTCCTTGTCTTCCCTAAATTGAGATTAAAACCCATATTCAAGATAATCCAGCTTCTCAACCACCATCGACCATCTTCCTACATCGACATAAATCCATTTGTTCTTCGCCTGCAGCTCAATTCCTCCATTCTCAATTCGACAGCTTCCTCTAATCCTTCCTGAAATCCCAAATTAGAGGCAAACCCTATATTCTATATTCAACTCAAATTCTTCATCTTCTTCGTTTCAGGATTCAATTAAACCTTATTTCGATCATTGCTAGCAAACCCAGATCACAATCACCACCACAATTCATCATCAGTGTTTACTTGTTTTCTTCCATCACAGCTCAAGAACTTCATCTGTATCTTCACCAGTTTCAACCCATGAGATTCAACATCTTCCATCCATTCACAGTATCACCGGAATATCATTTCCAAAACCCATTCTTCCACTGAATTCATCTCAGTTCATCACACCTTCAATTCCACTTCTCGGTTCAACAACACCATCAATTTCCTCCAAGTTCAAACCCTAATTCTTAATGTTCTTGAAATGTGAACATCTCTCAAACTCATTAAACTGACAAAGTGATCTTCTCTTCTATCCATCGATCCTCAAAATCACCAGCAATTCCTTGACCATTCCTCCCCTGAATTACTCTCTGCCGTGGCTCTTTTCTGTCTTCTCTGAATTTGAGAAGTAAAGTAAATGTCTGAGAAATAACTTCTTCTCAATTTAAGGGTCATGTAGGAACCAAAACTGCAATCGGCACCCAGTTTCTGGATAAGGGCAACCCTGAATGACTTGTATGCTTGCTAGCTCCGCATCCATCAATGCGCAATGACTACGAGCAATGAATTGAGCCCTTAATCCTCTTCTTTCCCTCCAATGACTCCAAAATACCTAATAAACTCAAAACAGCTATAAGATACATAATTTACAAGAAAAATAGTAAAGAAAGCATAATCAATAGATAATAAATTAAGGCATTTTAGACACCTATCACAGAGCCAGCAAAACTACCTAGTTGTGTTGTTACTGGTGGAGCCGCCTATTCGGAGAGGAAAATAACCTAATTAGGCGAAATCTCTTACGGCCGCTCGGTTTAAAGACTTATTTGGGATTGAGAAGCTCTATTAGTACCGTTGGTGGGAAACTAGATAATTGTCGTTTATTATTAGTTTTCGATTGATTTGATTGACTAACGGTTGTTGAACTTTGATTGCACCTAGTTTGTTTATGCTTGAGAATCTTCTCTTCTGATATAAGATTCACTCAAACTAGATCGAAGTTTCGACGGGGATCTTTAAACTGTTTGTAGATCTAAAGACGTCTTGTGATAATCCATTGTTAACAGACTCCGTTATGTGTGTGATTGATCACAAGAGATTTAAGTTGATTGGGTGCAGGTGTTTATTGAAGATCTAAGAATATTTGAAGACGAAGAATATTTCTGATCTGGGTTCATAATCTTTGGTGTGCACAATACTTCTTTCGGTTAAAGAGGATCCAACTATAATCGGTTTATCCTTGTGGTAGACTGGATTGATTAGTTGAGTAGATCGGCATCAATACAATTCTTTGTGATTAAAAGTATTGATTACAAAATCTTGACAATTACTTTGGTAGTTGTTATTAGATAGATCTAAGAACCTGACAAAGGAGTTTATTGGGATAAACGGAAGAGCCTTTTGTCGAACTCATATCACTTGGTTGAAAAGAGTCGTTACTAAACAAATTTGTTGTTCCTTTACTGTTTGGAATACGAACCAAGGGAATTGTTCCAAGTATGTGACTTATTACATGTTGGAGGCGTGGGAATACAGACGGAACTAGGTGAACTATAGGTTAGTTGCTTGGTCTCAACTATACGAAGTTGGTTTGATTTTGTATAGCGGCTTAATCCTGAGAGTATTCAATTCTGGACAAGGTCCCGGGTGTTTTTCTGCATTTGCGGTTTCCTCGTTAACAAAATCTTGTTGTGTCTTTTACTTTTTTATTTCCGCAATTATAATTGTTTTTATTATAATTAGAAGTAAAATACATAAACGTTAATTCCTATTTACTTGATAGTAATCCTATTGTGTTTGGTAAAGTCCGAACCTTTTATCAAGTAAACATACTTCGTTGTTGTATTGTCTCGATCTCGTATCCATATACGATCACACGAAGTGTGAACCGATTATTTTTATTGTCTCGACTCAGTCCATAGACAATCACTTTCGGATAAAGGACTTATAAGTGTAAAAGTTTTAGATTGAGATATATTTGGGTACCCTCGTCTTTTCAGAAAAATTTCATGAGGATCCCACTAGTTTTCGTACCTTTGCCAATTTATATTGACAAAAAGGGGAGAATTAATGTGCAGTTTCATACTACAAATGCATATGGTTTACAAATCATTATGTAAGGGGGAGTGGTTTTCATGTCGAGATGAAGTATTGACTAAGGGGGAGTGATACATATCACCATAGTATTGTTGTCAAAGTTGTGATACAATTGAACTTTGATGTTGTGTAATAATACTATGACATTGTATAACAATGATTGAGAACATTTGTTTTCTCATTGTTATCGCTACGGATCTTCAACAACTATGATGCTGAGTTGAACACGTTTAGAATCATGGAGTACTTGGAAATGACGAAGTTTTCGGGTCGTGTTAAAGATGCCAAAGAGATCAAGCATTTGAATGAGAAGCTACAATTTTTATTTATTTTGTAATTCATATGTATTGATAGTTTTGCCACTAAATTGACAAAGGTGGAGATTGTTAGAGCACTGCTCGGTCGAACTCGCATGCGTTGCTATCTCAAGCATGTTTGTCAATGTTAGTGATCAAAATTATAAGTCTTGATTTCTATCCTATTTATAGATGTCTTGGACTAGGACATAAATTGTGTAGTTGAGCTTAGACTTCACGACGTTCATCATTTGAAGACGAATAACTACTAACGGGAGCTTGTGGAACTTTATCGACAAAAGGTATGTGGAGACTGAAACTCATCTACCACTTGGAAAGTCTATTTCTACTTTATGTCCTATATTGAGACATAAGCCATATTATGATATAGTTTCCTATATACACATTTGAGATTTCGAGCTAAGTTTATCTCGCTTACATATTTCTCGAAATATGTGTTGGCAAACTTTCGCTTCGACCAAGTTCATCTTATATCATGTGAAAATTGCCGAGTAACATCTTACATGGTTTGTGTGATATATAATCATTTGGTGCAGTCTTGGAATGTTTCATTATGATTATTTCAATATGTTGAAAAGTGCTTTGATGCTAATAGTGTGTGAAAACGGCTATTGTCATCCTCTAAGTTAATGATTGAAATAAGAGTTTAGAACACTTACCCATTATTAGATATGTCATGTTATGCACTCTTGCACATATGTAATCCATGTCCGGGAATCATAGTATGCGCACCCGTTTACGTACCTGTTGGTTTGAGAAATCCAAGAACCTAAGTATGCGTACCTAGTGGGCCCGGAGGTGTGTGAAAATTAAGCGAAATGAAACGCGGGCCTACAGTAATACCGCAAGTGCACGGTCGTCAGTTGTAGCTCGTGCAAGTACGGGTCGATCCACAGAGACTGGGGGTGTTTGGAGTTTCTAGCTATTTGGGCTCTAAATTGCTATTGGGCTTCTAATTGTGCTTTGGGATTAGTGGGTTTTTGTAACAATGAAATGGTTTTGGGATCAGTGGGCTTTTGGATTGACTGTGAACTTATGGGCTTTTGGTCTTTTGAATTGCACTGGGCCTTGGGCTTTGATTAAGTCCACAGTGGACTGGACCTTTGATTTTTGGAATGAACTGAGCCTTGGGCTCAGTTGGCTGGGCCTTTAGATTAGCTAGGCTTCTGAGCTATGAACTAGATTACACTGGGATTTTGTAAAACAAGGTAATGAATGCAGTAACAAGAACATGAGAAACAAATGAGAAGAAAGATCAAATAGTGGCAGTGAAGCTGTGATATTTACAAAGCAATGAAGATGGTAGTGAAATAATGAGACAATGGATGATAAAACAATAAACACAAGAAAACAGATACAAATACAAAACACAAAACAGGTGACAGTGACAGTGGAGAGTGATAGTGAAGAAAAGCAAAGGAAATGGTGAAAATGGCAGTGAAGATGGCAATGGAAATGAAGCAAAGAGAAAGAACCAAGGCCTAAGCCAAGGGCAATGGCAGGGGAGCAAAACTACATATACAAAACAGAGAAACAACACAACTAGGTTATGAATCCACCTTGTGACCTATCCAGATAATGTAGTTCTAGGTTGAATCCCTAATGGAACTAAGTGACAGTTAAGGCCAACTTAAGATCCTAAGCATACAAAAAGGGAATAGCAAGATAATCAGCTTGCTCAACTGATGTGCTCCTAGTATTGACTGTCTTTTGACAGTACAATCAATCACAAGCACTAGTGAGCACTGATTTCTCCCATTGCTCAATCAATTCAGTGCACTAAGGCTTCTAACCTAACATTCCACTACCTAACAGTCCACTAAAGCTTCATCTGAGCCTCAGCTAATGAGAACATGAGAGAACAGATGGAACAACACATGATTAACAGGAACAACACAAAAATTGGAGAGACTGGCTAATCCAGTTCTCCCAAAACATCACATTAACAACAACATCAACAGGACAATAAAACAGGGAAAGGAATTAAACACATGAACATTACACAAAACCGAACATGAACATTACACAGTGAATACCAAGAAAACAACATATACAGAACATCAAAGTTCTGGACACTGGCTATTCCA
>NC_039362.1:93009154-93035612 GCF_003573695.1 Papaver somniferum | reverse complement strand
GGGGGGGAAGAGAAGAAGTCGATGGAGAAGGAGGAGGGGGCGTTTGGTTAGGGTATAGGTATAGGATACTAGTGTGTTGAGCAGGTGTAGAGGATTTTGATGTTTCTCGAAGCTGGACCGTAGGATTATAGGATGATGGAATGATCCAACGGCGCGATGGAAATGGATGAGGGGAGACCGTTGGATGACGAGATACATCAAAACTGACGGCGAAGATCGAGGTTAGGTGTTGTAGTGTTAAGCGGAAGTATCGAGATTTGATGAGCAGGCAAAGAAGCGACCGTAGGATCTAAATGTGATCTAATCTGAAGGCTTGGAATTTAGGTACTATGGTGTTTTGCAGGGACTTCAGATTTTGATGAACGATGAAGAAGCGACCATTGGATGATGAGATGGATCCGATCTCACGGCTGAGAATGGAGGCGGGTATGGATATAGAAAATGGGTTTGGGTAAGGGTTTTGGGCCTTGGATATGCCAAGCCCATATCTTCTTTAAGAACAATTCTTCCTTCTTGAGCCCATTCCTAGCTTTTTGGACGTGCGCTCCATTCTTTGCGGCTTCCTTGCGTAATTCTTCCTGGCTTTTCACCACTTTTCTGCTCCGCAAGTCATCCGACTTTATTTATTACCTAAAAATGCAAAATTAATTAAGAAAAATATATTCTTGAAAACAATGAAAATACAGAATATGGGATAAAATGTAGAATTAATGCACAAAAGATGAGTTAAATGCCAAGAAAAATATATAGAAATATGCGCTTTTTAGCACTCATCAAATACCCCCAAACCTGAATTTTACTTGTCCTCAAGTAAAACAAAACTAAGGAAATCCTACCTATACCACTGTCGCTGGTCTCTCGAATGCATTTAGCGTATGCACTAAGCCTTTTAAACCACTAAGTGTCCCTAGTGGACGAGTTAAGTCTCGTGAAGGTTTGCTTAGAACGTACCTACAAAGTTCTAGGTCAAAATATAAGCTCATATTCCATCAAATGTGACATGTGCAAGACAGTTTAAGCTCACAGCAAAATGGAGATGTCAATCTAGCTATCAAAGGCACAATCCTAGCACTGATAACAAAAAAAGACATGTGATAAGAGTGTAAAGTGTATCTACACATGTGTAAAGAAAGATCTGAAGTTATGACTACTAATCACCAAGAGATAGTTTCTCAGGCTAAGAACCAAGGTCGAAATCTAGCTAGCTGTCCGGACTTTACGAGAATTGTGAATGAGTTGGAGGTATTTCACAATTACTCGCGTTGTACATCAATGGCATACACCCTTCCTTGCTTATTACAATAAAACACAAAAGATGACTCTTTACATGACACTTATTTACATTGACTACTCTCTTTTATTTTTGGAACAAGAGATGATGGAATTGATAAATACTTGATTTTTTTGTATTTTTCTGATATTTTTTTCTGAATATATACATCGTTTTTTTTTTTTTTTTTTTTTTTTTTTTTTTTTTTTTTTTTTTTTTTTTTTTTTTTTTTTTTTTTTTTTTTTTTTTTTTTTTTTTTTTTTTTTTTTTTTTTTTTTTTTTTTTTTTTTTTTTTTTTTTTGAACAAGGAAACACTTTTGATACATATACAAAAGGAAACAAAAGATTACATGACACTTTGCAAGAGGTAGCCCTTTTTGATGCACCCAGTTAAATTCGATGGTTGTCTTTCTTAATGTAACCTCCACCTTCTATCCCAACCAACCAAAGAACAAGCTAGTCAAGTTTCGTTCAGTATTCTAAAGTGATTGGCAATCGTGACTTCCTATCAAACACCTTGAAGATCGAGGCTATACATGTATTGGTAGATCGTGCGCGTGCAAATTTCTTATCACTATGTGAATTGTGCTAGAATCAGGGTGCCTAAATATCTAGACTAAGACTCCTAATAATTACATATTTGCACAAGAGTCAACATTTCAAGGTAAATGAGCTCCATTTTTATGTTTTTTTTCAATTTTTAATTTTTTATTTTCATTTTTCATTTTTTTCAAAAAGAAGGAGTTCTTGTTTTCAGTTATGGCATATTATCAAAGTATATACTTTTCACCCCCAAACCTAAACTAAACATTGTCCTCAATGTTTCAAAATATGAACAAAATTATAATACAACATATGAAGAGGATCATGTTGAGTAGAGAAAAAGGAAAGAGAATACCCGATTTCGGCGAAAGCAATATTAGAACTCCGTTATTCAAGGCAAGAATCCAACATATGTCAGCCGAGATCATATTGGATTAGCAACATATATACAAAAGGAACAAAAGGATTTTTAAAATTTTTATCTACTGGATTATATACAAAAAATTCACCATACACTAACAATCTAAAGAGTTGAGGATCAACCCAAAAGACAAAGTGTAGCGGTTTCAACAACTTCACACATGAAAGAAAAGCACGTGAAGCTGTGAAACCAAATGAGCTACCCCCAAACCTGGATTTTACAGAAGATACAATTTTGAAAACAAAATCGCGCAGTTTTGGGGGTTCATCATGCACAAGATCTAACTCAAAGTGAACTGTGCTATGGACGGGCAAACATGCAATTTCCAACTGTGGTTCCTCAGATGTATTATACTTAGAAGCAAAATAGTCCAAGAGGACTTGGGAAGCACACAGTTCCAAACCTAGGTTGGGGACTCTCAGAAAAGTCGGTTTGTCAATATGGGTACAAACCAAATCTAGGTTGGGTGGAAGGCCATCAGATTGTGACTTATGTAGGACGATAGGCACATCATTATTAATCAAATCAAAATCTCCTAAATCATCTACACATGTCACATCATGCTCACAATCATCAATCAAATTAGCAAGTTCACACTCAGAATCATCAGAATCATCAACAGTAAAATTGACATTGGAATTAACCCAATTAGGGGGTATCTCGGCTAACCAAGAACACCTCAACAGTAATACCCAGCCCTCAATTTATACAAAAAAGGAATGACGAACCCTAATTCCCAAAACCGAGAAAACTAGGGTTAGGGTTTACCTAAAATTCTTCACCCACGTCGACGACCCATGCTCTCTTCTTGTTCCTCCTGCTCTTCCCATGCTTCTATTGCTTCTTCTTCCATCTCTGTCATGCCTATAACTCTATTTCCCTAATTTCAAAACCCTAAATTTGAGAGGGTTTGTGAAACTAGCGAAATAGGCTAATAGGATGGATGGGTTTCGATGTCTTTGATGTAGGGTGGCTATGGTGTTTGGTGATGAAGCGGCAGTGGCAGAGGTGGTGTTCTGGTGGTGGCAGGACATGGTGTCTCTGCAGAGGTGAGGGGGTGGAAGAGAAAATGAGGTCGATGGAGAGGAAGGAGGGGATGTTTGGTTGAGGTTAAATGATTCGGTTGCTAGGGTGTTAGGAGGGATATCAAGGTTCGATGTCCAGCGAAGGTAAGCCACTGGATGCGAAGATGGTAAGTGGATCTAACGGTGAGATAGGAGCATATAGGAGCGACCGTCGGATAAAGGAATACAACAAAACGAACGGTACTTGATGGAGTTAGGTACTGTAGTGTAAGGCGGAGATATCAAACTTCGATGCACAGCAGGGGAGCGACCGTCGGATGCTTCTGAGAACTGATCTGACGGCTGAAGACGCAAGCGGGTATGGATTTGGGTTTTAGGCTTTTGGGTATAGAATATGGGTTTGGGAAATGAGTTTGGGCTTGGAAAACCTTGAGCCCACTTCTTCTTTAAGAAAACTTTCTTCTTCAAGCCCATTTCTATCCTTTTTTTGGTCTTCCGCACATCACTCTTCGCGGCTTCCTTGCGTAATTCCTCCTGGCTTTTCACTACTTTTCTGCTCTTTTTGCTCCGCAACTCATCCAATCTTTATTTATTACCTAAAAATGCAAAATTAAGTAAGAAAAATATTTATTCTTGAAAACAATGAAAATACAGAATATGGGATAAAATGTAGAATTAATGCACAAAAGATGAGTTAAATGTCAAGAAAAATATATAGAAATATGCACTTTTTAGCACTCATCAAATACCCCCAAACCTGAATTTTACTTGTCCTCAAGTAAAACAAAACTAAGGAAATCCTAACTATACCACTGTCGCTGGTCTCTCGAATGCATTTAGCATATGCACTAAGCCTTTTGAACCACTAAGTGTCCCTAGTGGACGAGTTGAAGTCTCGTGAAGGTTTGCTTAGAACGTACCTACAAAGTTCTAGGTCAAAATATAAGCTCAGATTCCATCAAATGTGACATGTGCAAGTCAGTTTAAGCTCACAGCAAAATGGAGATGTCAATCTAGCTATCAAAGGCACAATCCTAGCACTGATAACAAATAAAGACATGTGATAAGAGTGTAAAGTGTATCTACACATGTGTAAAGAAAGATCGGATGTTATGACTACTAATCACCAAGAGATAGTTTCTCAGGCTAAGAACCAAGGTCGAAATCTAGCTAGCTGTCCGGACTTTACGAGAATTGTGAATGAGTTGGAGGTATTTCACAATTACTCGCGTTGTACATCAATGGCATACACCCTCCTTGCTTATTACAATGAAACAACAAAATGACTCTTTACATGACTCTTTACATTGACTACTCTCTTTTATTTTTGGAACAAGAGAGGATGGAATTGATAAATACTTGATTTTTTTTTTGATTTTTTTTGATTTTTTCTGAATATATACATCGTTTTTTTTTTTTTTTTTTTTTTTTTTTTTTTTTTTTTTTTTTTCTTTTATTTTTTTTTTTTTTTAACACTTGCTAACACTTTTGATACATAACAAAAAGAAACAAAAAATTACATGACACTTTGCAAGAGGTAGCCCTTTTTGATGCACCCAGTTAAATTCGATGGTTGTCTTTCTTAATGTAACCTCCACCTTCTATCCCAACCAACCAAAGAACAAACTAGTCAAGTTTCGTTCAGTATTCTAAAGTGATTGGCAATCGTGACTTCCTATCAAACACCTTGAAGATCGAGGCTATACATGTATTGGTAGATCGTGCGCGTGCAAATTTCTTATCACTATGTGAATTGTGCTAGAATCAGGGTGCCTAAATATCTAGACTAAGACTCCTAAAAATTACATATTTGCACAAGAGTCAACATTTCAAGGTAAATGAGCTCCATTTTTGTGATTTTTTAATTATTATTTTTTTTTTTGGAATTTTTAATTTTTTCAAAAAGAAGGAGTTCTTGTTTTCAATTATGGCATATTATCAAAGTATCTACTTTTCACCCCCAAACCTAAACTAAACATTGTCCTCAATGTTTCAAAATATGAACAAAATTATAATACAACATATGAAGAGGATCATGTTGAGTAGAGAAAAAGGAAAGAGAATACCCGATTTCGGCGAAAGCAAGATTAGACTCCGTTATTCAAGGAAAAAAATCCAACATATTTCAGCCGAGATCATATTGGATTAGCAAAATATATACAAAAGGAACAAAAGGGTTTTAAGAAATTTTATCTACTGGATTATATACAAAAAAAATTCACCATACACTAACAATCTAAAGAGTTGAGGATCAACCCAAAAGAAAAAGTGTTGAAACATAGACAGTTTCAAAACACTAAAATTGGACTGAAATGAGAGCGAGAGTGAAAAACCGGATGAATCACCCCTAAACCTAAATTTTTCAACAGGTTTACTTTTAAGCACAAAATCTAACAATTTTAGGGGTGCAGGATTCACAAGGTCTAACTGAAAATGGACTTTGTTTGGGATGGACAAACATGCATATTCCAACTGTGGCTCCTTAAAAGTATTGTATTTAGATGCAAAATAGTCCAAGAGGACTTGAGAGGCACACAGTTCCAATCCTAGGTTGGGAATCTTCAGAAAAGTTGGTTTAAAATTTTTGTTACAAACCAAATCTAGGTTGGGTGGAATGATCTCAATCTGTGACTTAGGCAAGAAGGTGACATCTAAGTTTCTCACATGCATGAGATCAAAAGTACCAATATTATCAGTCACATCAGCATTTTCTAAATCATAATCAAGTTGTGTAGCATGCTCATCATCACAACACAATTTCACAAGTCCAAATTCAGAATCATGGTTATCCGAAATATCCAAATTAACATCAAAAGAAGCAATATATTGTGGCTTAAGTATGGAATCAGACACATCAACTATATTTTCATGCATATGATCATTAGTGTCAACAGAAGATTCAACATTACATAAGTCATGCTCTTCACAGGATAACTGCACAATATCTAAATCAGTAGCCTCATCACATGTATATGGAATACTAGAAGAAACATCATTCATGAAGGTCGGGGCAGAAAAGCCTAATGTATTTGAACCCAAAGGTTCCATAACATTTTCAGCATAGACATGTTCTTCTAATATAACATCATCATAATCATCATCATCACAAATACATGAAAATCCTACTTTGTCAAAACCATTAGTGTTTTTCGTCCATACATCTGCCTCTAAAATAGGTGAATATGGATTGACATTTTCAGCAATAGGGTATGAAACACTATACCCAGAATTAAGCTCATTGGGAAAATCAACATCTGACTCATGGTGATTACCCATATCATGTGGCATGGTCCTAGTTTCCCTATAGGTTTCCCACTGATGGGTTTTCTCTGCAACTTCAGTTAGAAATAACCATGCATCGTCCACAGTTTTATCAATGAATTCACCATTACACATAGATTCAACCAAGGCTCGAGACTTAAAGTCTAGTCCCTCATAAAGAATGGCGACCAGTCTCCACTTCTCGAGGCCATGATGAGGACACTCAAACAACAAATCATTAAATCGTTCAAAATAATGAAAAAGTGTTTCTCCATCTAACTGGACAAAACAATTAATACTTCGACGAATAGAGATGGTCCTATGATGTGGAAAGAACTTTCCGACAAATTGATTTGTGAGTTGGTCCCAAGTGGTGATTGGCTGCGGTCTCAAACCGTAAAACCATGTTTTGGCCTTTTCCTTTAAAGAAAAAGTAAACAAACGCAATTTCAAAGAGTCTTCGGATATATGGTCAGGTTGTAAAGCCCGGACAATTTGTTCAAACTCTCTTACATGGTTATAGGGATTCTCAGAATCGAACCCTCGAAATATAGGAAGTATTTGTATCATGCTTGCGTTTAGTTCAAATGGGCCATCAGTCTGGGGTAAGACGATACATGATAACTGACTTATTATGTTAGGGTACATGTATTCATGGAGACTACGGAGTTTATTCACACACTCGCCCATTTTTTCAAAAAAAATTTGGTTTTAATGGGTTTTGAAAATTTGGTTTGAAAGGGTTTTGAAAAGAAAATTTGGTTTTGCTTGGGATAAAATTTTGGTTTTTGAAATAAGGAGCAAAGTTTGGTTTTAATGGGTTAAAGAAGAAAAAAAATTTGGTTGTTAAAATGGGAGCAAGTAAAATTTGGTTTTTGAATGGGAGAAAAGTTTTGGTTTTTGAAATTGGGAGCAAGCCCACTGTTGGTCCTCTAATGGAATGGGAGGAAGGCTGCGGCCCACGAAACACTAAGTTTTAATTTTGAAAGTTTAATTTGGCCCAGTTGGTTAAGGCCCGACGTTTGTTTTAAAACTTTGGTTTCGAGGTCCACTCTTGAGTGGAAACAAGCCCACAATCGGTTACAAGCTCAGCTGGGTTTAAACCCAGAGTCCAAAATACAAGTCCAATGAAAGAATTTAAACAAGCCCACAAAAATTAAATACAAGCCCACAAATTAAACAAACAAGCCCACAAATAAATTATTACAAACCCAACAGAAAATAAGAGAAGCCCAAAAATTGGCTTTAATATTACAAGCCCACAATTAAAAATTGGAAGCCCACAATTCGGGTTCTCTTAAATGGGTTACCTTTTAAGCACAGCCCAGCTGCTCTGATATTGTTGCAAAAACCCAGTTGGGCTTTGGTTCTTTTCCTTGGTGGCGTCCCAGCAGAGGAAAACATGTTCAGAACAGCAGGCCCAACAGCAAATGAAGTGAAGCAGATGCAGATGCAAATGCTATGCAGTGAAATGCAAAAATAGCTAATAAAACTACAAGAAAAACACAGCACCAATCCCCGGCAACGACGCCAAAAACTTGGTGGGCCCGGAGGAGTGTGAAAATTAAGCGATAAAAACGGGCCTACAGTAATACCGCAAGTGCACGGTCGTCAGTTGTAGCTCGTGCAAGTACGGGTCGATCCACAGAGACTGGGAGTGTTTTGGAGTTTTCTAGCTATTTGGGCTCTAAATTGCTATTGGGCTTCTAATTGTGCTTTGGGCTTAGTGGGTTTGTTTGTAATGATGAAGTGCTTTAGGCCTTGGGCCTTTGAATGATTTTGGAATGAACTGTGAACTTGGGCTCAACAGTTCAATTGTGAACTGGGCTTGGGTTTTTTTTCTTACCTTGATGTGACAAATCTCCTCAATTAGCATCGACCCATGTCTTCTCTGCTTCTCCTGGTGCCTTTCCGATACCTTGATTTCTTCTCTAGGTCACCTACTTCATCAACCTCTCACGCTTAGGGTTTCAGGGAAGAAACGTGAGAGATTGAGGGAATAGGGGGCTAGATAGTTAGGGGGTGATGATGGGTTGGTAGTTTAGGGATGATGTGAGACAGGTAGAGGTGGTGGCGTGGCAGTGGAGTGGGTAGTGGTGATGATGGAGAAGGTGGTTCTGTTGCAGAGAGGGGGGGGAAGAGAAGAAGTCGATGGAGAAGAAGGAGGGGGCGTTTGGTTAGGGTATAGGTATAGGATACTAGTGTGTTGAGCAGGTGTAGAGGATTTTGATGTTTCGCGAAGCTGGACCGTAGGATTATAGGATGATGGAATGATCCAACGGCGCGATGGAAATGGATGAGGGGAGACCGTTGGATGACGAGATACATCAAAACTGACGGCGAAGATCGAGGTTAGGTGTTGTAGTGTTAAGCGGAAGTATCGAGATTTGATGCGCAAGCAAAGAAGCGACCGTAGGATCTAAATGTGATCTAATCTGAAGGCTTGGAATTTAGGTACTATGGTGTTTTGCAGGGACTTCAGATTTTGATGAACGATGAAGAAGCGACCATTGGATGATGAGATGGATCCGATCTAACGGCTGAGAATGGAGGCGGGTATGGATATAGAAAATGGGGTTGGGTAAGGGTTTTGGGCCTTGGGTATGCCAAGCCCATATCTTCTTTAAGAACAATTCTTCCTTCTTGAGCCCATTCCTAGCTTTTTGGACGTGCGCTCCATTCTTTGCGGCTTCCTTGCGTAATTCTTCCTGGCTTTTCACCACTTTTCTGCTCCGCAAGTCATCCGACTTTATTTATTACCTAAAAATGCAAAATTAATTAAGAAAAATATTTATTCTTGAAAACAATGAAAATACAGAATATGGGATAAAATGTAGAATTAATGCACAAAAGATGAGTTAAATGCCAACAAAAATATATAGAAATATGCACTTTTTAGCACTCATCAAATACCCCCAAACCTGAATTTTACTTGTCCTCAAGTAAAACAAAACTAAGGAAATCCTACCTATACCACTGTCGCTGGTCTCTCGAATGCATTTAGTGTATGCACTAAGCCTTTTAAACCACTAAGTGTCCCTAGTGGACGAGTGAAGTCTCGTGAAGGTTTGCTTAGAACGTACCTACAAAGTTCTAGGACAAAATATAAGCTCATATTCCATCAAATGTGACATGTGCAAGACAGTTTAAGCTCACAGCAAAATGGAGATGTCAATCTAGCTATCTAAGGCACAATCCTAGCACTGATAACAAATAAAGACATGTGATAAGAGTGTAAAGTGTATCTACACATGTGTAAAGAAAGATCGGATGTTATGACTACTAATCACCAAGAGATAGTTTCTCAGGCTAAGAACCAAGGTCGAAATCTAGCTAGCTGTCCGGACTTTACGAGAATTGTGAATGAGTTGGAGGTATTTCACAATTACTCGCGTTGTACATCAATGGCATGCACCCTTCCTTGCTTACTATAATACAACAAAAGATGACTCTTTACATGACTCTTATTTACATTGACTACTCTCTTTTATTTTTGGAACAAGATAGGGCGGAATTGATAAATACTTTTTTTTTTAACAAGGTAACACTTTTGATACATAAGCAAAAAGAAACAAAAAATTACATGACACTTTGCAAGAGGTAGCCCTTTTTGATGCACCCAGTTAAATTCGATGGTTGTCTTTCTTAATGTAACCTCCACCTTCTATCCCAACCAACCAAAGAACAAGCTAGTCAAGTTTCGTTCAGTATTCTAAAGTGATTGGCAATCGTGACTTCCGATAGAACACCTCAAGGATGAGGCTATACATGTATTGGTAGATCGTGCGCGTGCAAGTTTCTTATCACTATGTGAATTATGCTAGAATCAGGGTGCCTAAATATCTAGACTAAGACTCCTAATAATTACATATTTGCACAAGAGTCAACATTTCAAGGTAAATGAGCTCCATTTTTGTGATTTTTTAATTTTATTTTATTTTTGGAATTTTTAATTTTTTCAAAAAGAAGGAGTTCTTGTTTTCAATTATGACATATTATCAAAGTATCTACTTTTCACCCCCAAACCTAAACAAAACATTGTCCTCAATGTTTCAAAATATGAACAAAATTATAATACAACATGTGAAGAGGATCATGTTGAGTAGAGAAAAAGGAAAGGGAATACCCGATTTCGGCGAAAGCAATATTAGAACTCCGTTATTCAAGGCAAGAATCCAACATATGTCAGCCGAGATCATATTGGATTAGCAAAATATATACAAAAGGAACAAAAGGGTTTTAAGAAATTTTATCTACTGGATTATATACAAAAAATTCACCATACACTAACAATCTAAAGAGTTGAGGATCAACCCAAAAGACAAAGTGTAGAGGTTTCAACAGCTTCACACAAATATAACAGGAAATAAACGCAAGTGAAACTGTGAAACAAAATGAGCTACCCCCAAACCTGGATTTTTCAACGGATAAAATTTTGGAAACAAAATCTCGCAGTTTTGGGGGTTCATCATGTACAAGGTCTAACTCAAAGTGAACTGTGCTAGGGACGGGCAAACATGCTAATTCCAACTGTGGTTCCTCAAATGTATTATACTTAGAATCAAAATAGTCCAAGAGGACTTGGGAAGCACACAGTTCCAAACCTAGATTAGGGACTCTCAGAAAAGTCGGTTTGACAATATGGGTACAAACCAAATCTAGGTTGGGTGGAAGGCCATCAGATTGTGACTTATGTAGGACGATAGGCACATCATTACTAATCACATCAACATCTCCTAAGTCTTCTACACGTGTCACAACATTCTCACAATCATCAAACAAATTGGCAAGATCACAATCAGAGTCATCAACATCATCAACAAATTTATTCTCATGCATCGGAAAATCAGGAGAAATATCACAATGTGACCTAGGTAGAGAATCAGACACATCAAATATATTTTCATGCATATTAGCATTAGTGTCTACATAAGATTCAACTATTCCTATGTCATGCTCATCTTCACAGAATAATTGTACGAATCCCATGTCAATATCAAAATCATATGAATTACAATGAGTATTAGAAAAAACAACATTCATGAAGGTCAAGGGCGAGAAGCCATATGTTATTGAACCAACAGGTTCCACAATATTTTCATGTTCTTCTAACATATCATCATAATCATCATAATCATCATCATGGTAGCATGCATATTGGTCCTCATTAACAGTGGTGGTGTCATTAGTCGATTCATGTTCCTCTAAATTAGGTTCATATTCAACATCATTTACATGAATGGGACTAGACACTTCATTAGGGACAACATACATTTCCTCATGAATTTCCTCCTTTTGTAGGTGAAGCAAAATCTGATCTAAATATGCATGAATTCGTGATGTAGATCTATCAAAGTTTTGCTTACTAAGTCTTAAAGCTTCTGTGGTGGAGTCTAAATTCATGGGAGTACAAAATTCTTCATGTTCAAATTGTGGTGAATGGTACATGTGTGCATGGTCATTAGGGTTTACAAAATATTGATCGCAACCCTCAAAGGATTGATTATGGTCCCAATGACTACCATTCTCACAATCTATGGGCATTTCATACCTTGGATTTTCTCTAGATTGCCTAAAATTATGCAAAATATGACAGTTCTCAACAGGGTGGTCTAAACTACCACATGCGGGACATGCATAGATTTCAGGTTGCCTAAGAAAATTAGATGTGACAGATTCCTCATGTGATTGCATTTCTAAAGCTGCGATTCGAGCTTCTAATTGATCCATAAGTGATGATTGTGTGAGTGAGGCTCTAGCAGAATGTTCATTTTCACGTTGCGATGAATGATGCATGTATGAATAGTCATTAGGGTTCATGTATTGCGGCTCGGGACTTTGAAAATGTCCATAATAATTCCTATGACTATTGACATCATGGTCCGTGGAAGGTTCATAACGTGAAGTTTGTCCATATGCAAGTTCTCTAAGGGATTTGTTGCACTCCCCAACTGTAGAAAAAGATCTATTCATGATTGGCTCAAAAGCTAAGTAAAGAATGTACAAAGCTCAGAATTTGGTTTTTAAAGGGTTTGGATTTTTGGGAAAAATTTGGTTTTGGTGGGAGACATTTTTTTTGGTTTTTTTAGAATTTGGGAGCAAGTTTGGTTTTAATGGCTTAAAGAAGAAAAAATTTGGTTGTTAAAATGGGAGCAAGTAAAATTTGGTTTTTGAATGGGAGAAAAGTTTTGGTTTTTGAAATTGGGAGCAAGCCCACTGTTGGTCCTCTAATGGAATGGGAGGAAGGCTGCGGCCCACGAAACACTAAGTTTTAATTTTGAAAGTTTAATTTGGCCCAGTTGGTTAAGGCCCGACGTTTGTTTTAAAACTTTGGTTTCGAGGTCCACTCTTGAGTGGAAACAAGCCCACAATCGGTTACAAGCTCAGCTGGGTTTAAACCCAGAGTCCAAAATACAAGTCCAATGAAAGAATTTAAACAAGCCCACAAATTAAACAAACAAGCCCACAAAAATTAATTACAAACCCAACAGAAAATAAAAAGCCCAAAAATTGGCTTTAATATTACAAGCCCACAATTAAAAATTGGAAGCCCACAATTCGGGTTCTCTGAATGGGTTTACCTTTTTAGCACAGCCCAGCTGCTCTGATATTGTTGCAAAAACCCAATTGGGCTTTGGTTCTTTTCCTTGGTGGCGTCCCAGCGGAGGAAAAACAGGTTCAGAACAGCAGGTCCAACAGCAAATGAAGTGAAGCAGATGCAGATGCAAATGCTATGCAGTGAAATGCAAAAATAGCTAATAAAACTACAAGAAAAACACAGCACCAATCCCCGGCAGCGGCGCCAAAAACTTAGTGGGCCCGGAGGTGTGTGAAAATTAAGCGAAATGAAACGCGGGCCTACAGTAATACCGCAAGTGCACGGTCGTCAGTTGTAGCTCGTGCAAGTACGGGTCGATCCACAGAGACTGGGGGTGTTTGGAGTTTCTAGCTATTTGGGCTCTAAATTGCTATTGGGCTTCTAATTGTGCTTTGGGCTTAGTGGGTTTTTGTAACAATGAAATGGTTTTGGGCTCAGTGGGCTTTTGGATTGACGTTGAACTTATGGGCTTTTGGTATTTTGAATTGCACTGGGCCTGGGGCTTTGATTAAGTCCACAGTGGACTGGACCTTTGATTTTTGGAATGAACTGAGCCTTGGGCTCAGTTGGCTGGGCCTTTAGATTAGCTAGGCTTCTGAGCTATGAACTAGATTACACTGGGATTTTGTAAAACAAGGTAATGAATGCAGTAACAAGAACAGGAGAAACAAATGAGAAGAAAGAGCAAATAGTGGCAGTGAAGCTGTGATATTTACAAAGCAATGAAGATGGTAGTGAAATAATGAGACAATGGATGATAAAACAATAAACACAAGAAAACAGATACAAATACAAAACACAAAACAGGTGACAGTGACAGTGGAGAGTGATAGTGAAGAAAAGCAAAGGAAATGGTGAAAATGGCAGTGAAGATGGCAATGGAAATGAAGCAAAGAGAAAGAACCAAGGCCTAAGCCAAGGGCAATGGCAGGGGAGCAAAACTACATATACAAAACAGAGAAACAACACAACTAGGTTATGAATCCACCTTGTGACCTATCCAGATAATGTAGTTCTAGGTTGAATCCCTAATGGAACTAAGTGACAGTTAAGGCCAACTTAAGATCCTAAGCATACAAAAAGGGAATAGCAAGATAATCAGCTTGCTCAACTGATGTGCTCCTAGTATTGACTGTCTTTTGACAGTACAATCAATCACAAGCACTAGTGAGCACTGATTTCTCCCATTGCTCAATCAATTCAGTGCACTAAGGCTTCTAACCTAACATTCCACTACCTAACAGTCCACTAAAGCTTCATCTGAGCCTCAGCTAATGAGAACATGAGAGAACAGATGGAACAACACATGATTAACAGGAACAACACAAAAATTGGAGAGACTGGCTAATCCAGTTCTCCCAAAACATCACATTAACAACAACATCAACAGGACAATAAAACAGGGAAAGGAATTAAACACATGAACATTACACAAAACCGAACATGAACATTACACAGTGAATACCAAGAAAACAACATATACAGAACATCAAAGTTCTGGACACTGGCTATTCCAGCATAAGCCTTTACATCACACCCACAGTCATATTTATACCCAATTACAAGTTAGGGTTCTTCCCAAAAAATCCCTAAAATAAAATAGAAATTAGGTAAATTATTTCTACCTAATTTGACAGTACAAATCATACCCATATCTTCTATAATGCTCCTCCATGCTTCTCCCTAACAGTAATTAGAGTTTACTCGAAAATCCCCAAATTAACTGAAATTAGGGTTTGGGTTTTTTTTCTTACCTTGATGTGACAAATCTCCTCAATTAGCATCGACCCATGTCTTCTCTGCTTCTCCTGGTGCCTTTCCCATACCTTGATTTCTTCTCTAGGTCACCTACTTCATCAACCTCTCACGCTTAGGGTTTCAGGGAAGAAACGTGAGAGATTGAGGGAATAGGGGGCTAGATAGTTAGGGGGTGATGATGGGTTGGTAGTTTAGGGATGATGTGAGACAGGTAGAGGTGGTGGCGTGGCAGTGGAGTGGGTAGTGGTGATGATGGAGAAGGTGGTTCTGTTGCAGAGAGGGGGGGGAAGAGAAGAAGTCGATGGAGAAGAAGGAGGGGGCGTTTGGTTAGGGTATAGGTATAGGATACTAGTGTGTTGAGCAGGTGTAGAGGATTTTGATGTTTCGCGAAGCTGGACCGTAGGATTATAGGATGATGGAATGATCCAACGGCGCGATGGAAATGGATGAGGGGAGACCGTTGGATGACGAGATACATCAAAACTGACGGCGAAGATCGAGGTTAGGTGTTGTAGTGTTAAGCGGAAGTATCGAGATTTGATGAGCAGGCAAAGAAGCGACCGTAGGATCTAAATGTGATCTAATCTGAAGGCTTGGAATTTAGGTACTATGGTGTTTTGCAGGGACTTCAGATTTTGATGAACGATGAAGAAGCGACCATTGGATGATGAGATGGATCCGATCTCACGGCTGAGAATGGAGGCGGGTATGGATATAGAAAATGGGTTTGGGTAAGGGTTTTGGGCCTTGGGTATGCCATGCCCATATCTTCTTTAAGAACAATTCTTCCTTCTTGAGCCCATTCCTAGCTTTTTGGACGTGCGCTCCATTCTTTGCGGATTCCTTGCGTAATTCTTCCTGGCTTTTCACCACTTTTCTGCTCCGCAAGTCATCCGACTTTATTTATTACCTAAAAATGCAAAATTAATTAAGAAAAATATTTATTCTTGAAAACAATGAAAATACAGAATATGGGATAAAATTTAGAATTAATGCACAAAAGATGAGTTAAATGCCAAGAAAAATATATAGAAATATGCGCTTTTTAGCACTCATCAGTACCTGTTGCGTACTGGCGTACATGTTCATGTCCGAGAATTTCTGCTGGGATTGAAAGTTCGCGTACCCGTTTGCGTACTGTCGAAACTGATTATGTTTTTTTGAATGATGTTGTAGTAATGAGGTTCAAACTCTCGGACTTGTGAAGATTAAATTTAAAGATTTAATAAAATTATATACAAAAATATTAACAAAGTGGGTGAGAGGTATGAGAAAACAACCAAGACATTGATTCCACTATTACACATGAATTAATGATGATAAATAATCCAAAACTCTAATTATCTTTTAAGTCCTTTATATCTTAACTCACTAATAATCAAGCAAATTCTCAAACATCAATTGTATCCCTTAAGCATAGATTATCTAAACAAAGCATAACATATCTAATTGAATCACAATTGATTAGGAAAATTACGCAAACAATTTAAAACTCTGCAAAAGCAGTGATTGAGTGAATTATAATTAAATATTAGAGAAAATTAAATAGTTACCAATTATTCATGCGTAAATAGCTTCCTCATTGCCTTGTTTGTGGGAGAATTAGCCGCTCATCATGTTGGAAACACGCTCAAAAATCATTATTATTGCTCAAAGGGTGTTTACAAATGATGAAAAGGGAGAAATAATTCAAAACCGGGTTTGTAACAATTATATTTGTTACAAACCAGAGAACTACGACCCTCGGAAAATAAGACTGTCCTACGACAGTAACAAATAAGACTGTCCGCAGACAGTCGCTGAAACAGTAGCAAAACAAGACTGCTCTGTGTGGGTCTTATGTTCTTCGTGTTCTTCAGCAGCAGCAGAAAAATGGCAGCTCTGTAACTTGATTTTTTTCTTCTTCTCTGGCTCTCCTCATCCCCCCAAACTCTCGACACCCCTTCTATGATACCTTGTGAACATATTTATACGTGATTGCGACATTGAACCTCCTCCATTAACTCCAAATAATCTTCATTTACTCGGGATATTTTCTTTCTTTTTTTATCAATGATTTTGATTTTTACGCATCTGCAGCTGGATTAAATTCCTTATAAATCTTCTTCACGTTACAAAGTGTTGATTAAGGCTTCCAAACACGTGCATTACACGTTTATATTCACCACAACTCGTGTAAGCTCATGTTTTTCCTCCAACTCCCTGTTTGAATTAAACCAAGTTATCCAGACAAATTTGATCCAAATAAACACCCATACTAGCTTTGTTAGGACATATCACAACTACCCATGAAGTTTCAGCGATTGAATCGGACAAAAACTCCTCCAAAATCCGATCGAAAAATCTGTCTGTGAAAAGAAATATTTTCCCGCCAAAATATTTTTTTGAATTTGTGAAGAAGGTCACCCCTTATCCAGTGGTCGCCCCTTATCCGTTGCTGGAGTCCGAATAACAATGTCCTTTGGGGTGCCTTAAGTAATTTTTCTGGGGTGTTTCCAGCATTTTTTCTGGGTTCCTCCGGCGCATTTCTGGGGTGTTTTTAGTCTCTATCATGGGTGTAAAACACCACTTTTCGAGCCTATTTCGCCGCAAGAGCTTATTTTTCCAAAAACATCTACAAAAACATAAAATAACACAATAAGTATTTAATCGAGTCTAACAATACAGAACATTGAGAACAAAATAGACACATAAATGTGTCTATCAGAAACCCAATCTTGGTCTGGGTATTTCAAGTATGCATCCCCGTTTGCATACTTGAAGGTTAAAGTTCTAAAATCGGCTATGAACATGAACATAAACATTTATATAATAAGGAATGCAATTTTTGCAAACCGTGGCTATAATGTTCATGATTGATTCGAGTGAATCAAACCGATTTTGCTTCAATTGTGTTCTTGTATACTTCTATGAGAATATAACAATTGAACGACTCTTTAACTAGTTTGATGTGAGTCATTTGAACTAGTTATAGTTAAGATGAATAAGGTTGATATGAAGGTAATCATATGGCTAACCTCGGTTAACTATTTGTGAGCCAACATGGTGTACATGTTTGGGTACGGTTACATAAACCTAAATGAGGGTACATTTCATTTGTGTGTAACCAACTAAGTTCGATCTAACGGTTGAAAGATATTAGCTTGGTTGAATCAGGTTTTTCATCTAACGGTGAATATCGAATGCTTTGTTACCAAGGTAACTTGGATTGCAAACCCTGATTTGAAAACTATATAAAGGAGAACTCTAGTAACTGGGAAACCTAATCCCCACACCTCCTGTGTGTTACTAGTTGCATAACTAAAGTCGATTCTCCTTTAACCTTAGGTTTCTTCGAGACCCTGTAGGTTAACGACTTCAAAGACTTCATTGGGATTGTGAAGCCAGACCCAACTATTCTCTTTGTAGTTGCATGTTCTGATCTTGCTCGATTTTATCGTATTGAGTACAATTAAAATAATTGACTCGAGATTAATCTCTCCGATAGGCAAGATAAATGTAATCACAAACAACTTCGTCTCATCGTTTGTGATTCCACAATATCTTGTTTCGCTAGTCGATTAAGATTATTGTGAGGTGATTGATAATACTAGGTTGTTCTTCAGAAATATAAGAGCGGTTTATCAATTGGTTCCTCTTCACCTTGATTTATCAAAAGAAGGAACAAAATCTCGTGGGTATTTATATGGGAGACATATTTATTCAATCTATAGACTTTTCTGTGTGAGACAAACTTGTTTATCAATTCTTCGACTTTGGGTCGTAGCAACTCTTGGTTTTGGGTGAGATCAACTAAGGGAATCAAGTGCGTAGCATCCTGCTGAGATCAGAGACGTAAGGAACGCAACTGTACCTTGAATTATTGTGAGATTTATTAGGGTTCAACTATAGTCCAATTCGAAGTTAATTGGTAGTAGGCTAGAGTGTGTAGCAACTTAATACAGTATGGTGTTCAAACTGGACTAGGTCCCGGGGTTTTTCTGCATTTGCAGTTTTCTCGTTAATAAAATTATGGTGTCTGTGTTATTTCTTTTCTGCATTATATTTTATTATATAGTTGAAATATCACAGGTTGTGCGTTAAGATCAATCAATTAGAATATCCAACCTTTGATTGTGATTGACACTTGACCATTGGTCTTTGGTACCGTTCAAGTTACTCCTCTTATATTCAATCGGGCTCGCAGATTTCTGTTTGCTGATTGCAGATCGAATTAAGAGTTAGAGATATTAAACTCTTTGATATACTTTACTCTAGATTGAGTCTGACTGTCTAGTTGATTCTCTAGAAAGTATATTGGAGTAAGTCCTCTCAGATTTCCAAACGGATTGTTGGGTGTGGTTGTTAGGCCCCCGCATTTTCAGAGGTAAAGATAGTCATACCTGGCTTCACGAGTCCCCAAGTGAAGTCTTTTTAGTCGTAGAGCTAAAAGGTCAATAAAGGCGACTCTAAAATCTTGAGATAGCGAAATTTGTAGGTTCAACCGAGCAATGCTCTACAAGTTTTTTTTATCCCCACTAAATCTTATTATGTCAAAATCTTGTTACAGGTCGTTGGCAGGTTCTACCTCCATTAAATTTGTTATGTCAAAATTTCCTCGGAAAAAGTTTTGGAAGAAAATCTCGGTATTTCCAAGAATTCAAGTATTTGCATGAAAATTGCTTCATAATGGTATTATTTTTAGAAAAATATAAACAAATTCAACAATCAAATAAAAAGGTTTTGCTCTTTTTGCGAAGAACAAGAAAAAACAACACATCCTTCGTTTTGGGATTCTGTATATGCAAGATCTATTTTTTTGAATTTCGATATTCCTATTAATTTAATATTAACATAAATCAGATGATTTAAAACTGGATACATGACAATGATGATGGCTAGTCTCAATTTTGGTGCTTGCCTAATTTAGAACTTATGGAAATAAATGAATGATATTTAGTATAACAGGGACCACTTCTCAGTTGAGAATTTTATAAGAATTGATCATCAAGATTTTAAGTTTTTTGATATAAATTACTCATTCAACCGTATGGATTCTGTCTTAGTTATATCCCATATGGAACATAGCCGGCAACAAAACAATATTCAATGGAAAAGGCCATCTCATTCCTTTGTCAAGGGTTATTTTGATAGAGCATTCCATAATAACAATGGAGATACACGTGTTGTTATGCAAGAGTTTTTTTCTAATCATTAGGGAAGTGCTACAATTTGTTTCAAAGTTTCTTCATCAATTGTTGCTGAAGTCAAAGCTTATAATTTGGGAGCTCAACATGCAAATAAAATTCAAAACTCCAATGTTATTCTTGAAGGAGACGCTACTAGCATTCCCATGGGTATAGAAGGCGAAACTCATGACATCCCTTCGAGCACCAAATTTACAATTCGTTTGATGCAAGATAAAGCAAAAGATTTTATAAATATTGAATTTGTAGTTGTTCCAAAAAGATAAAAATATTATTGCTCGTGAATTATGTTTTGCAATTCGCTAGTAATGTAAACGAACAGTGGGGTTATAACGATCCACCTTTGTGTATTGCACATTACCTCAATTTCAGTGAGGAGTAGTAGGATTAAAATGTGCTTTTCTTCAAAAAGAAAAAAATTAACATTAATATAAAAGTTATTTGACTATTTGAGTGGGAAAATCAAACTACAAATTTAGCCTAAATTATTATTTTTATATGATACATAAGTTATATTGAAATAACGCCAAAATCGGTAAACACTTTTTACAGTTTCAAGTTACGGTTCATGAGTGAGTTCCCTTTATATATAGAATACGAGTAATCAGGACATAATCCATTCAATCCAAAATGGTGATTACATGATTTTTTACAAGAAAAAGAATATCAAAATATAAAAACCCAAATACAAATAAACATACCAATTATATGTAAGTTCGTGAACAGAAAGAGCAAAGTACCGTAAAGGTACCCAATTTTTAAATGAAGAGTAAAGATAAAAGATGGTATAATCTGGAATCAGTTTCGATCATTTTGAATGTTTGTCTTCTTTAATAAGAGATGCTCCTAAGAGAAATGAGTGTTTTACCGTTAACCTGGTACTTATGAACGAAAAACCAGGTTTCCCTAAATCCCTTTTTTTTGAAGATGAATTCAAAGTTATGCGGTGTTGAATCGCCGATGTTCTTCAATCCAGAATAACAACTCATAAACCAACCAGCAAACATTGAACAAATAACCATTAAAGTGAAGAAGCAATTGCTATTCAAGCAAAGATAAAATCGACTAATAATGAAGAATTATGTCAAAATACCCCAAGGAAAACAAAATAACATCTTATCCAATTAAAAAATCTACTAAAAACTCAAGAAAAATAACAATCCTTGCTCATATATGGTCTAGAAGGCACGATGACGGCTATATGGTTCCAAGATAATGTTTTTGGAGAGAGAATAAACTTTTATGAATAAAATAGATTATACGTTGTTTTGTTGTTAGTTTTATATTAATATGTGTGTTTTATAGCTTGGATAATTTGAGGCCTACCAAAATTTTGTGCCTACCTAGACGAAGGATAGGAGGTTTCCAAAAATATTGAAACTACTAAATTAACTCAAAGGTACATTCCTATCAAACCATTCCATGTCACTAGGATTTTGATTGATTCTTACGTTCAAAATTGAAAATTTTCAGGAACTTTTTTCTATGGGTTTGTCCAGAATCGACTGATATGAATGTCCAAGTTAGCGGATTCTAAACGATCGACTGATATGCACATAAACATTGATCAATTTTTTCTTGATGTTCTTCGTGGTTAAAGAACATAAACCCAGTATAGGCTAATGTGGAAATTTTTATCGTCCTAATTCTGGTTAAAGAAATTACCAAACTTTTTTAGAGTACAAACATCGATTTTGATTATTTTTCTCCTAAAATGAAGAACCCCGGTTTTGAATCCACTAATTTTAAACCTCTTTATATGTCGATTCTTGGTATGATTTTTAGAAAAATGAAATCATACACGGCTTGAATGTGTATGATAAAAATTTTCAAACCGAGTATGAATCTTACCCAATTTTCATACACATTCTCAAACGGATTATGGGATTATATTTAATTTCAAAATGTGTATGATTTTCATACCAAAATGATTATTTGATCATATTTAATCTGATAATGCATATGATTTCCCACACATTTTCAAAACATGTGTAATCTGATATTCAATCTGCATTTTCAAATTGAAACTGAGTATGATCCATACTAACTTGATATCCTTCAAGAACACTCCACAATCTTCTGATATTAATGTATATCAACGTTCACAAGGATTATTTTTTCTTAATGAAAGTCTAGCGAAACCGGTTTATAAGAAATTCAACGTTCGACGACTATTGCAATAATCATATATATAAATCTATCGATACCTAATATCTTCGTGATTAAACCAAGTAACCATAATAACATCGCAACGCCTCTAGCCATCCTACTTGAACACTAGTTGTTAGATCATTTCTCGGTCGAACTCGCATGCGTTGCTATCTCCAGCATGTTTGTCAATGTTAGTGATCAAAATTATAAGTCTTGATTTCTAGCCTATTTATAGATGTCTCGGACTAGGACATAGATAGTGTAGTTGAGCTTAGATCTCTCGACGTTCATCTCTTGAAGACGAAAAAATACTAAGGGGAGCTTGTGGAACTTCTTCGACAAAAGGTATGTGGAGACTTGAACTCATCTATCACTTGGAAAGTCTATTTCTACTATCTCCTATATTGAGACATAAGTCGTGTTACGATATAGTTTTCTCTATACGCATTTGATATTTCGAGTTGATTATATCTCGCTTACATATTTCTCGAAATATGTGTTGGTAAGATTTCACTTCGACCAAGTTCATCTTATATCATGAGAAAATTGACGAGTAACATCTTACATGGTTTGTGTGATACAATCATTTTATGTAGGCTTGTAATGTTTCGATAATGATTATTTCAATATCTTGAAAATTTCTTTGATGCTAATAGTGTGTGAAAATGGTTATTGTCATCATAGAAGAATGTTTCAATGATTGAAATAAAAAGTTGATGATGTAACCATCTTTGGATATACGCGTATATAGTGTGTTTACACATTAGTGTATAAAACCATAAACCGGAAGCCAGGAGTATGCATATGTGTGTATCGGAATTGGTGAAGGTGACAGTTAAGTAAGCATACTTGCGGAAGTTCTCGAACCAAGAATTTCTGCCGAGTTTGGTTTTTGACAAACTCTTAACTAGTCACCTTAAGTATGCGTACCCGTACGCATACTGGCGGAAGTTTTCGAACCGCAAATTTCTGCTGAGTTTGGAAACTTTACAAACTCAAAACCGGTTGCTTAAGTACGCATACCCGTACACATACTTAAGCTGGTTACTTTGTTAAATCGGTCAGTTCATGGACTTAAACATTTAAATCATAAGGAATACAATCTTTGCAAACCGTGACTATAATGTCCATGATTGATTCAAGTGAATCAAACCGATTTGGTTTCAATTGTGTTTTCTAAACAATTGAACAACTCTTTAACTAGTTTCATTTGAGTCATTTGAACTAGTTATGGTTAATATGAATAAGGTTGATAGGAGAGTAATCATATGGCTAACCTCGCTTAACTATTTGTGAACCAACCTGGTGTACACGTTTAGGTACGGTTACATAAACCTAAATGAGGGTACATTTCATTTGTGTGTAAAAAGCTAAGTTCGATCTAACAGTTGAAGGATATTAGCTTGGTTGAATCAGGTTTTCATCTAACAGTGATTATAGAATGCTTTGTTACCAAGATAACTTGGATTGCAAACCCTGATTTGAAAACTATATAAAGGAGAACTCTAGCAACTGAGAAACCTAATCCCCACACCTCATGTGTGTTACTAGTTGCATAACTAGAGTCGATTCTCCTTTAACCTTAGGTTTCTTCTCGAGACCATGTAGGTTAACGACTTGAAGACTTCATTGGGATTGTGAAGCCAGACCCAACTATTTTCTTTGTAGTTGGGTGATCTGATCTTGCTGTTTCTATCGTGTTGAGTGCAATTAAAATAATTGGCCCGAGATTTTATATCTCCGATAGGCAAGATAGAAAAGTAATCACAAACAAACTTCATCTCATCGTTTGTGATTCCACAATAACTTGTTTCGCTAGTCGATTAAGTTTATTGTGAGGTGATTGATAATACTAGGCTATTCTTCGGGAATATAAGTGGTTTATCAATTGGTTCCTGTTCACCTTGATTTATCAAAAGACGGAACAGAAACTCTTGGGTATTTCTGTGGGAGACAGATTTATTCAATCTATAGAATTTTCTGTGTGAGACAGATTTGTCTATCAAGTCTTCGACTTTGGGTCGTAGCAACTCTTAGTTGTGGGTGAGATCATCTAAGGGAATCAAGTGCGTAGTATCCTGCTGGGATCAGAGATGTAAGGAGCGCAACTGTACCTTGAATCATTGTGAGATTGATTAGGGTTCAACTAGAGTCCAGTCCGAAGTTAATTGGTAGTAGGCTAGTGTCTGTAGCGGCTTAATATAATGTAGTGTTCAATCTAGACTAGGTCCCAGGGTTTTTCTGCATTTGCGGTTTCCTAGTTAACAAAATTCTGGTGTCTGTGTTATTTCTTTTCCGCATTATATTTTGTTATATAATTGTAATATCACAGGTAGTGCGTTAAGATCAATCAATTAGAATATCCAACCTTTCGTTGTTGATTTACATTGATTGACACTTGAACATTGGTCTTTGGTACCGTTCAAGTAACTCCTCTTATATTCAATCAGGCTCGCAGATTTCTATTTGCTGATTGCGAATTAAATTAAGAGTTACAGATATTAAACTCTTTGATATACTTTATTCTAGATTGAGTCTGACTGTCTAGTTGATTCTATAGAAAGTGTATTGGAGTAAGGCCTCTCAAATTTCCACATGAATTATTGGGTGTGGTTGTTAGACCCCCGCATTTTCAGTTGGTATCAGAGCAGACAAACACGTTTAAGGCCTTATAAGTCTGTGTTTGTAGCAATCTGACTATATGGACGAGTCTATCTCTGATAACGTACTAGTTCAGAAATCATCAGATGATTTTCAAAGCTTGGATTCTCCTGAGAGAACTATCACATCTAAGTTAATATCTAAACATGTGGAAACTGTTGATAACTGGGAAACACTCCTAGAAGAACAGTTGGATGAACTTTCTGACGAAGGTGACACAAGTATTGATAGAGACGTTGATGAGGAAGTCTCAGAGTATGTTATGCTTTTGAATTCGTTGGAAAAGAATAAGACGACAACTTCTCATGTCACACCTTTTCTGACTAATCTCTGTCGATACAAACAAGAAATTGAGAAGATGTTACATAGGTGTTTTTCTTTAGAATCGTTCAAACAAATCGATCCTCAAGGATTTTGAGGAAAACCTACGTATGAAGTCACTTGAATGTGGTAATCTTTATCAAAAGTATACTTGTTGGAAGAGAAACTTGCAGAATCTGAAACAAGGATTAACTCCCAAAAAACAAGTTTTGATGACAGAGAAAGCGCTTATCTCGCTCGAGAAGAACGCCATGAGGCTGATTTAGCTGTTACTCTTGATAAAATCAAGATGTTGGAAGATGACCTATAAAAGTTCAATACTAGTTCAAGCAAATTACCCACTATGCTAGGAGCAAGTAAAAATCATCGTGATACACGAGGATTGGGCTATAAGGGAATAGATGCTCCAAATATTAGCAAAGAGGTAATTTGTCAAGGCTAGTGATTCTTGTCAACAAAAGGTTTCCACTGATGGCAAAAGTGAAATACCTTCACCGGCAGTTAAGGTTCGAAAGAGCAAAGTATATCAACCTCCAAAGTCAGCACATACGGATCGAGGTAAGAACATTCCTTATGTTAGCCACTATTGCGGAAATAAATGTCACCTGGAATGGAGATGTCGATTCCGTATAAGGAATGAGAAACTTCATGATGTTCTTGTTTGGGCATCACAAGAAGTTATGAAACCAAGATCATATGTTAAGGCTAATCCCCTTAATGCTACAGGTTGTAACTGTGCAAACTTTAGGCAAAGGAATTAGTGTTGTGATAAACTTATTTTTTCCTATAAACGTCATAAGAAGCCTTTTCACAATCGTAATGATTATCAAAAGGATAACTTTGTAAAGACGAAGACAATATCTGATGCTTCCAACTGGAGAAATACTAACTTGCAAAAGAATAGTAAATCCAATTCTCTTCCAAGAATTCTAGAAGAGAGTAATAGGAAGAAGGTTCTGGTTGTTCCTAAACATACTCAGAAGTGGATGTCAAAGAAAGTCAATGATGCTTTGAGTTTGAAAAGGAATGATCTCCCAGAAAATTCCATAACTATGGAGAAGGCAGTATCCATGATGTTGGAACTTAAAAAATTCTTTGGAAAGATGAATTTGGATGTGAAAGGTTCTAAAAGCGATCTCTTTCATGATAATCCAAAAGTCACTTATGGTGAGCAAGACATTGTTCACCTCAACACAACTTGAGTGTGTTGTAAGTGCATCCTCACCAAGGAATGCCCTGTTATGTATACGGTGAGGGAAGCAC
>NC_039362.1:93008959-93009144 GCF_003573695.1 Papaver somniferum | reverse complement strand
TGCTTAAGTACGCATACCCGTACACATACTTAAGCTGGTTACTTTGTTAAATCGGTCAGTTCATGGACTTAAACATTTAAATCATAAGGAATACAATCTTTGCAAACCGTGACTATAATGTCCATGATTGATTCAAGTGAATCAAACCGATTTGGTTTCAATTGTGTTTTCTAAACAATTGAACA